>NW_015551074.1:362813-375050 GCF_001515605.1 Sinocyclocheilus anshuiensis | reverse complement strand
TGTGTATCTGTGTGTGTGTGTGTGTGTGTGTGTGTGTGTGTGTGTGTGTGTGTGTGTGTGTACATTTTAATGGCACAGCTCCCTCTGCAGGCTTAACAAAATCCCTAAAGGCAGCAGAAAGAGTCGCCTGTCCGTTTTCAACATACTATATCCACAGCAACACTGAAGGCAGGGATTTTAGGACTAAACGCTGAGGCCTCTCAGACAGTTTCCTTAAATCAAGCAGAAACAGTCGGCGTAAGACCAACCTTCATCACAAACCCACAATCTACGAAGAAACAGAGAGCGAGAGAAATGCATCATGAAATCCAGAGAAATGCATCGCTTATTAGAGTTTATTGAGCTTGTCAGGCTTTCTACGGCTGTTTCTGACAGCTCTGATCAGATTCTAGCCTACACATACACACACACACACACACACACATCTCCAGAAGTAAGAGCTCGGCTCACCAGTATTTTTATGCTTGATTGCACTCAGAAACGTCAGAAGAGTTTTTCTCAACGGCTTCGGTGGGGTTTTATTTAGCTCAATTAGCAATTCAACAATCTCAACGTCTACAATACACACACACTACAATACTCACTCACACACACACAGACAGAGACACACACACACACACAGACACACACACACACACACACACACAGAGACACACACACACACAGAGACACACACACACACAGAGACACACACACACACAGAGACACACACACACACAGAGACACACACACACACAGAGACACACACACACACAGAGACACACACACACACAGAGACACACACACACACAGAGACACACACACACACAGAGACACACACACACACAGAGACACACACACACACAGAGACACACACACACACAGAGACACACACACACACAGAGACACACACACACACAGAGACACACACACACACAGAGACACACACACACACACACACAGACACAGACACAGACATGCACACACACACACACACACACTCACACACACCTGATAAACACTGGTATGACATTTAAATCTATTCATTGCAAAAACATTAAAAAGTAACTGTTCCATAATGCTTGTGAAATGATAAAACGGAGCGTTACCTTAACATTTCTCTAACCTTCAAATAACCAAAAAATGTTTTTAAACATTTAAAAAACTGGACGTTTTGAATGTTCAGAGACATAATGTTTTTTTTAATGACTTAACAGTAACGTTAGCAAAGTGTTCTTATAATATATCTTTTTTAGCTGGGTTTCTTTGAATGTGTGAGACTTACAATTAGCCGCTAGCTAAATAACTAGAAGAATTGACTGGTATTGACAGCCAATCAGATTCCATCCTGCCTTAAAGCAGCAGGCAACGTAATTGCAGTGCGTGCTTATAATAAACAATATAGTGCGTTTGTGTGGACGCTTACAGTTACTGTTCTTGGTGTGAACAGGCCTTAACTGGCTGTTTTTGTGCAGGTAAAATAACAAGAAGCAAATAACACTGGAAGTCAAGCCATTCAAGTTACAAATCACCACGCCACTCTAATATTAAAAGATGGATGTTAATATAGTTGTTGGATATTACTGCTGTTGCCTCATTTCATTGATTCTGTTACCTAATACTGTGAAGCTGCTTTGAAACAATCTCTGTTGTATAAAGTGCTATAAAAATAAAGGTGACTTGACACTGTGGGACGAGGAACTAGGTAATCATGTAACGTATGTGACAAATAAAAGAACGCTGAACCTTGATCAATCATTGTACATTTCAAAAAACACGATATTACCAAACCCTGCAGAAAACAGAAACCCTCTTAGAATTTGTAATGGTTTTAATGGAAACTCTAATGGTCCCTGTGGGTCTCTACTGGTAATTTGTTGCTTTCTATTGCTGGCAAGTTAAAACCATTAAATCCTAATGGAATATGGCCTAAGAAAACACCACTGGACAGGGTTGCCAGGTCTGTGTAACAAAACCAACCCAAAAGCCAATCAAAAATGTCCCAAAACAAGCCCAGTGGCCCTAACCCCACACAGGCCACTCCCACTCCTAAAATATACATTTTACAGTCACTGTTATGCATCACACACAGTTTGAGAATCACTAATCATATTCTTTTTTCATAGAAGAGCTTAAAGGCCCCTTCTTCACAAAACTCATAATCTAGCAGTTTTATCATTGGTAAAATATTTCAATACACGCATTTGAGTCAGTTACTATTTATGCAATACGTGGGGAAAAAAAACAAGTTTGCAAACTGAGAACTTGGCACCATGCCACTGGAAGCACCCAGGTTTGGGTGTAATGCATTACTAAATAATTACTATAATTACCTCTCCCTTGAAAAGTGAAGTAAGGGATTACTCTTGATTTTTCTGTAATTTCCTTACAGTTAATACTGTATAAATATAGAACAATTCTACATAAAACAATAGTTGATTTAACATCAAAATGCAACATCTAAAGTTAAAATGTATGTTTTTAATGTAAACTTCTCCCTTTACATACTTTGGTCAGTTCAAGAATAATTCATGTAAATTTATCATATTTATTTGAAATGATTAAAAGAGCAGTTTTTTATGTCTATGCTTGTATTGTTCAACTGATCGAGGCTGATATTGGGGTTAGAAAGTAATAAATAATGCAATACTTTTCAGAGAGCGTAATCTAATTGCACTGTACAATTTGTAATTAGTAGCTAGTAATGCATTTCTTTTTTTAGAGTAATTTACCCAACACTGGAAACCATTAGGTAACGGTTAACAGCTTTAAAGGTTACGAGATGAAAACATTAGAGATGGATCACTTATGAGTGTCTTTCTGCTAGTTTTATACCCCGCTGTTGTTTGGGATGGTGGACTCTCACAGTCAGCCATATATTAACGGAGGAGTTGTGTTATTTTTGGTCAGCACTTGGAGAGTGTGAAGTAGAAGAAAGCAAGTGACATAAAGGGAGAGAAGGAGTGGGTGGGCTCTGTGGCAGCGGCTTTGAACGCATGCTAACATGCACACGGTGAGGCCGAGGTCATTGCTCTTATCCCACAGCAGCTTCTTCTAACTTCAGCTGCTCTAAAAACAGAGAGAGGTGCGCGGAGAGAGCGGGTGTAACTGTGGGCGGCGGCGCTGACCCCAACTCCTGACCGCCGCCATTCATCTCCAGCTTTATTTAGAGACCTGCGTTTGTTTGTGAGTTTAGTAGGTGGACGAGTCCCCGATTAAGCTTTCCAAAAGCCCTCCTCTTCCTCGCCGTCTGTTTGTGAAGATATCAACCAACACAGCTCCACTTTAATCCCGATGAGAGGATGAGATTTTATAATCTCTCAGATTAGCGACACCAGCCGCCTCAACACTTTTTAACATGCACAGTGATGTGAAGACCCGTTTTAAGTTCTGTCATCATTCACTCACCCTGTAGTGCCTAGTGTTTTTTCATGTGGAACCCAAATGTGACCCTGGAGCACAAAACCAGTCATAAGGGTCAATTTTTCGAAATTGAGGTTTATGCATCATCTGAATCATTTATGCATCATCAAGCTGAATAAATAAGCTTTCCATTGATGTATGGTTTATATACCCCAGCGACTTAAGACTGCTTTTGTGCTGCAGGGTCACAAATGAGGATTTACAATAAAATGAAATGAAAGGCAAGCTCTGCATTAAAGACGTCTATATGACTCATGCACTACATTATAATCCCTGTGTGAAAGGAACGCTCATTAGAAGTTATTATTATTATATGCTGAAACTCTACACTAATGCTCTGGTCCTTTAATCTCGTATGACTTCAGAAGACTTGGAATATAGTCAGAACAAGGATTTTCAATCTTTTAGATGCTATGGACCCCCAAATATGATTAGCTTCATGCAAGTGACCCCCATCCAAAATTGTAGAAGGAATCTATATATTGTCATGTATAAAGACAGTGAAAAGTTAATATTATTGTGTAAAATTTTATTTGGAATTTTTTTAGTATTTATTTTATGACATTATTTTCTACTCACTATAGTACTTGAGTGTTATCTGCTTTATTTATTTATTCAAATCTATTTTGTATCATTTACTTATATATTTTAATCTATTTTCTATTTATTTGTGTGAATCTATTTCTAGTATTTATTTAAATCACATTTTCATTATTTATTTGTGTTTAAATTTAATTCATTAATTATTTTAAATACTTTTATTTATTTAATTTAATTTAATTTTTATTATTTAGTTTTACAGTTTTTACATCTAGAATACAAGTAATAAGGACTATTTATATATTAGGAACAATTATATATTTATTTTAATCAAAATTTTATTATTTACTTATTTAAATGTTTTTATGAATAACGTTTTCATTATTTATTTTATTTTATTTTACAGTTTTTCTAAAAAATGTTCCATGGACACTAGCAAAAACGCAGAGCTAGAATACATATATGGACTATTTTACACACACACACACACACACACACACACACACACACTGTCAGCAGCTTTCAGAAAACTCTTTTTTTTTGCTCCACCTACACACTCTTAAAAATACGGATCTTTATTAGAAACAATGGTTCCATTAGAGCCTTCAGCACCCACGGAATCTTTCCATTGCACAAAAGGTTCTTTAGATTATTAAAATATTCTTCACACTAAAAAAAAAGAAAAAAAGGTTATTTTGAGAACTGATCACCGAAAGGTTCTTCAGGGGAAAAAAGGTTCTTCATTCATGCATCACTGTGTAAATCCTCTTTTACAGTCTGTTTTTAAGCGTGTAGAAAGCACCAACCACTATGGAATCAAAACACAGTTATATGTATTCATGTATAAAGATTCTATTCTATATAAAATGATTCTATTACATTACACTATTTTCTACTCATAGTATTGTACTGCTAGCAGTATTGTTTCTTTAAATGATTTTTTAGTATTCATTTATTGAATCAATTGTTAATTAATTTATTTATTTATATCAATTTTTTAAATCATTTATTTAACTATTTTTAAATTAATTTTAATCAAAATTTTTATTATTTTTTCATGGACCCCCAAGCAAAAACCCCTGAACTAGAATACAAGTTTTATGGGCTATTTTTAATCATTTTAATGTACTTTTTATTTGTTTATTTCTCTTTTCTAGTATTTTTTTAATCAAAAGTTTCATCATTTATTTTAATAATTTTTTATGTAATTCTATATTTTTATTTTTCACAATGGTTTTTCTAGCCAGTTCTAACTAGAACAAAAGTGGAATGGCCATTTTTATGGGCATTATTTAATCTATTTGTTGTTTATTTAAATCTATTTTTAATATTTTAATCTAATTTTTCATTATTTATATTAATCTTTTTTTTTATTTTTACAATGTTTTTTTCTCTCTCTAGATTTTTCCAGAGAGCCCCTAGTAAAAACAAACCTGTGCTAGAATACAAGTTGTATGGAGTAAAAAAGTAAAAAAAATAAATAAAACTCAAACTTTGGAACCTTTATTTTTAAGAGTGTAGTGGACAAAAGGTTTTTAGATTATTCAAATGTTCTTCACACTAAGAAAAAAATGGTTCTTTTCCGAACTGAACTACTACCAACAGCAATGAATCAGGCGTGGAGTTTTGAGCACTGAACGTCAGCTTGAGCCAGCAGCCGTTGGAAATCTGGCTTACGAGGCTGAGAAATATAGCTCTCGAACACCAGCTAAACACATCCAACATCTCACATCTAAACAAATGAAAGTTCCCCCACGGCTGACATCCAGTCTCTCGCCGGAAAGTTTCAAGGGGAAAATGAAAACATGCTCTGCGTTACAAACGGCCATCACTGTGATTAACAACATCATGCACATCATCTTTAATAATTCAGTTCGCAACAAACTTTCCATCTCTCTCCAGCTGTTAACAGGTCTGTATCGATCCGATCTGTGTGTTATTAATTAAGTGCTGTTTGTCTCCGAGCTGAAGCTGGAACACCAGAAAACTAAATAAAAGGGCTTCGAGTCTCACGGCGTCTTTAATTGATCTGTTTAAAAGATCTCTTCTCCTCATCACACATCATACACAGCACTGAGATGTAGAGTTGTCCAAAACAATTTCCATTTCTACTACAACACTAACATTACAACAGAACTGACTCAAGAACTGACTTGCTTGACCGTGATGATTTTTCTTTTTGGCTGACATCATCAATCCCTCATTTAAGCCCCGCCCACTTTTTTATGATCCAATCGATCACGAGTGGATAAAAGGGCTCTGCTTTTTGCTTTTATTTATCACTGAATATTCTGCTTTCTTTCTGCACTATTTTCTACTCGTATAGCAATGTAATGCTAGCAGTATTATTTATTTATATCTATTCTGTAGTATTTATTTAATAACATTTTATTTATTTATTTACTCATTTGTTTGTTTTAATCTAATTTCTCATTATTTATTTAATTATTCTGTATTAATTTTAATCTATATTTTTTAACTACTTTATTTAATTAATTTTTTTTAATATAATTTCACGGACCCCCTAGCAAAAACCCCTGAACTATAATACAATTTTTAAAATCATTTATTTATTTGTTTTATTTCATTTTTTTATTTCAATTTATTTGTTTATTTAAATATTTCTTTATTTATTTGATCTAATTTTTCATTATTTATTTAGTAAATTTTTTTATTGATTTATTTTAACATTTTTTGCAATGTTTTTTTTCTCTCTAGATTTTTCCAGAGACCCCCTAGCAAAAAAAACCCGTGCTAGAATACGAGTTGTATGAACTATTTTTATACTCATTTAATTATCTTTTTAGAATTGATGCTGACATCATCGATCCCTCATTTAAGCCCCGCCCCTCCATGTGTAACGCCCACTTTTCATGATCCAAGCAGTCACTGGTGGATAAAAGGGCTCTACTTATTTATTAATCACTGAATATCCTGCTCTCCTCAGAAATATATCCGATCGCTGAAGTAAAACGCACAGGTTTCCTGAGCTTTGAGAGACCTAAACTGTTCCTCTGGGAATGGATTTGCAGAATCTGTAGAAGTGATTTACCACAAGCCAACAAGATCATACAAAAAGATAACGTTTCAATAAAAAATAACACATCAAGCTGAACCACTCTTCTGTGGCACTATCCTCACCAAATGGAGCGGGTTTCCGAAACACTCCCCTGTCTGCCATTGCTCAATAAAATAAATCGTCCCACCCACAATCACACCACTGGTTGAATTAAAGTTGTGGAGCTGGACTAAGCATGCAAATGAAAGAGTGCTGTGGGGATGATGCATTTTTGTAGAAACCCAAAACCCATAAACTGAGTTGCATTTTAGCACTTCTGGTTCAATCTGGTCCTGAAGTCAATGGGTTTTGGATTAAATGCTTGAAATAAGGTCTGTGGTAAACACAAGCTCAAGGTTTTTTTTTTTTTTTTGTACTGGTGTTTCAAGTAAAAAATGTATAGAAACACTGAATAAAAAAATAAATAATCGAAATAAATAAAAAAATGTAAATAAATAAATAATGAAAAATTAGATTAAAATAAATAAATACTAAAAATATATTTAGATAAATAAAAATAAAAATTTGATTAAAATAAAGAAATTTTAGAAAAAATAGTCAATTTATGTATTCTAGCTCTGCGTTTTTGCTAGTGTCCATGGAAATTTTTTCGAAAAACTGTAAAATAAAATAAAATAAATAATGAAAACATTATTATTCATAAAAAACATTTAAATAAGTAAATAATAAAATGTTGATTAAAATAAATATATAATTGTTCTTAATATATAAAGAGTCCTTATTACTTGTATTCTATATGTAAAAATGGTAAAACTAAATAATAAAAATGTAATTAAATTAAATAAAGAAAAGTATTTAAAATATTAATGAATAATTACATTTAAACACAAAGATCATATTTAGGATTCAAATCTCATAAAAGTTATCACGATAAATAAAATATGCAAGAATCATACACTTTTGTTGTTCTCAGAGCTTATATTCTGCAATAATTCACAAAAAATCTGACTGGGTTTTTATTAATATTTTGAATTTGTTTCTATTTTTACATTTTGTTTTCATTCTGATTTTAGTAAGTTTTGTTGTGTTTTATTAGTTTTTGTTTATTTTTAAATATGCCTATATACATTTTTATTTCGATTTTACACTGAAACAAAAATGGTAGAATATACTTTGAAGCAATTCTCACTCATAATTCTCACAAATAATGACAAAGAAACCGCACTGAATTAAAAGGTAAATAAAAAAACTGAAATAGTATTTTCTTGTAAAACATACTCCAATAATCTTTGTTCTATTGACAAAATAAATTAAAAATCATGTTTTACAGTGTAGTTATTTTAGTACTTCAACTTTAAATGAAAATGAGAAATCGCTGAAATAGTAAAAGTCTTAAGCTTTTTTATATTTTATTTTATTTCAGTTAAATTGGTGAGTAGGGTTTGGTTTTAGTTATCTATAATAACCCTGGTCATACACCAGCATGTCATTTATTGTATCTTATGTGATTTGAGAAAGTATTTTAATATAAAATGTGCATATTACCTAATGTTTCTGGCCTTTTACTGTGATATCATTTTCTCCTGATATCGGTTTTAAACAGAACTAATGTGTGTTCATTAACAGCCATTGAGTCGCTCAATCTGTCAATCACTCCGCTTACTTCACTGCTTCTTTTCTTTCAGTCTCGGGTGACTTCATACTGAGAGACAATCATCTCACTTCATTAGACAAACACAAACAACCCAGCACTCCCGCAGGGAGACAAACAGAGAGCGAGCGAGAGAGACGGGGCGATCCAGGTGAGACGAATGCTCTGATCCGATCATGTGCAGGAGATCAATAATCACCTGTGAGACACTTTAGAGCGGGGTGAGCCGATGGAGGGGTGCATGCTGGGAAAAGCAGTTTCACAGATTACCTGATCAGATTTTCAAGTAAAAGCGGTCATTCAGTGGCTCTCAGGGGAGAAAACAGCCAATCAGAGGCTGGCAGAGTGAACCCAGCGTTTAGACGCTATGAAAACAATGACTTTCACTATAACAGCTGAATGACCTGCGGTCGGAATCAGCATTAGTTCTGCTGGAACTTTATCATCTCAGATCAAATGAAAACTTTGGTAACCCACATCTACATCTTAATGAGCATGAGGATGATTGCATTTTATTACCAAGATAAAGGCCCATTCACACACAACTATAACTACAAAATCTATTATTATCAATGTTCAACGTTGAAAACAGTTTTTGCTGCTTAATGTTTTTGTGTAAACCGTAATACGCCACCATTCAAAAGTTTGGGGTCAGTAATATACTGTATATATATAAAAAAATATATAAATTGATCAAAAGTGACAGTAAAGACATTTGTAATGTTACAAAAGATATCTATTTCAAATAAATGCAGTTCCTTTGAACTTTCTATTTATCAAAGAATCCTGAAAACATAGTTTCCATAAATTCAGCTTTGCATCACAATAATAAATTACATTTTAAAATATATTCAGATAGAAAACAGTTATTTAATTTATAATATTTTTCACAAAAATGCGAAGCAGAACAACTATCTTTAGCATTGATAATCAGAAATGTTTCTTGAGCATCAAATCAGCATATTAGAATGATTTCTGAAGATCATATGACACTGAAGACTGGAGTAATGATGCTGAAAATACAGCTTTGATCACAGGAATAAATTACATTTTACAATATTTTCACATAGAAAACAGTTATTTTAAACTATAATAATTTGACACCATTTTTACTGTATTTTTGATCAAATAAATCAGCCTTCGTGAGCAGAAGAGACTTCTTTCAAAAACATTTAAAATCTAACTGATTCCAAACTTCAATAGTGTATCTTCCAAAACTAAGAATAAAACTTGTGTAACCACAGACCACCATGTTTGTTTCGTAACACCATCAGTTACATCATCATCATCGTCAATCAAGTCAATGGAATCGTGTGTCAGTTCAGACAGAGGTCTGTATTTTCCGCACCGGAGCACCAGCGAGTGTGTGTGTTTCCATGGAACATCCTTCTGAGAATCCTAACTCGGTGTGTGTGCGTGTGTGTGTGTGTGTGTGTGTGTGTTCCTTACACAAGCAGGGCTGTTATTCTCCATAGGCCTCCTGCACCTTAGCGACCCAATGCATGAGAAAGCGGCCTCAAGCTGCTTGAATGAAAAGAGGGAATCGAACAGAACAGACAGAGAAATGCAACAACCCCCCTGCACCTCTACCCAGCATGCTTTTGTGTTTGGATGTGTATATAACCACCAGTTCCCACATAGTCGACCAGATCCATGGGAGATTAATCTCCACTGACAACGTCAGCTGATCTCACACTCCTGAAATAAAGGTTCAGAAGGGAGCTTTCGCAGCGAAGCCATTGAAGAACCATTACTGGTTCCCCAGAGAACATTTCAGTGATCAGGTCTTATTAAAAGAACCATTTTTTCTTAGTGTGAAGAACATTTTAAAAATCTAAAGTATGGAAGCTTTCCGCCACGGCATTAAAAAATAAAAAAGGTACATATGACTTTTTATCTCACAATTCTCAATTGTGAGAAATAAACTCGCAAACGTGAGAAAAAGAGTCTGAATCGTGAGAAATAAACTGGCAAACGTGAGAAAAAGAGTCTGAATCGTGAGAAATAAACTGGCAAACGTGAGAAAAATAGTCTGAATCGTGAGAAATAAACTGGCAAACGTGAGAAAAGGAGTCTGAATCGTGAGAAATAAACTCGCAAACGTGAGAAAAAGAGTGAATCGTGAGAAATAAACTCACAAACGTGAGAAAAAGAGTCTGAATCGTGAGAAATAAACTCGCAAACGTGAGAAAAAGAGTGAATCGTGAGAAATAAACTCACAAACGAGAAAAGAGTGAATCGTGAGAAATAAACTCGCAAATGTGAGAAAAAGAGTCTGAATCGTGAGAAATAAACTTGCAAACGTTTGAAAAAGTCTGAATCGTGAGAAATAAACTCCCAAACGTGAGAAAAGAGTGAATTGTGAGGAATAAACTCGCAAACGTGAGAAAAAGAGTCTGAATTGTGAGAAATAAACTCGCAAACGTGAGAAAAATAGTCTGAATCGTGAGAAATAAACTTGCAAACGTGAGAAAAAGAGTCTGAATCGTGAGAAATAAACTCGCAAACGTGAGAAAAATCTGAATCGTGAGAAATAAACTTGCAAATATGAGAAAAAGAGTCTGAATTGTGAGAAATAAACTCGCAAACGTGAGAAAAAGAGTCAGAATTGTGAGAAATAAACTCACAAACGTGAGAAAAGAGTGAATCGTGAGAAATAAACTCGCAAACGTGAGAAAAAGAGTCTGAATCGTGAGAAATAAACTCGCAAACGTGAGAAAAAGAGTCTGAATCGTGAGAAATAAACTCGCAAACGTGAGAAAAAGAGTCTGAATTGTGAGAAATAAACTCGCAAACGTGAGAAAAAGAGTCTGAATTGTGAGAAATAAACTCGCAAACGTGAGAAAAAGAGTCTGAATTGTGAGAAATAAACTCGCAAACGTGAGAAAAAGAGTCTGAATTGTGAGAAATAAACTCGCAAACGTGAGAAAAAGAGTCTGAATTGTGAGAAATAAACTCGCAAACGTGAGAAAAAGAGTCTGAATTGTGAGAAATAAACTCGCAAACGTGAGAAAAAGAGTCTGAATTGTGAGAAATAAACTCGCAAACGTGAGAAAAAGAGTCAGAATTGTGAGAAATAAACTCACAAACGTGAGAAAAAGTGAATTGTGAGAAATAAACTCGCAAACGTGAGAAAAAGAGTCAGAATTGTGAGAAATAAACTCACAAACGTGAGAAAAGAGTGAATCGTGAGAAATAAACTCGCAAACGTGAGAAAAAGAGTCAGAATTGTGAGAAATAAACTCACAAACGTGAGAAAAAGTGAATTGTGAGAAATAAACTTGCAAACGTGAGAAAAAGAGTCTGAACCGTCAGAAATAAACTCACAAACGTGAGAAAAGAGTGAATCGTGAGAAATAAACTCGCAAACGTGAGAAAAAGAGTCTGAATCGTGAGAAATAAACTCGCAAACGTGAGAAAAAGAGTCTGAATCGTGAGAAATAAACTCGCAAACGTGAGAAAAAGAGTCTGAATCGTGAGAAATAAACTCGCAAACGTGAGAAAAAGAGTCTGAATCGTGAGAAATAAACTCACAAACATGAGAAAAAGAGTCTGAATCGTGAGAAATAAACTCACAAACATGAGAAAAAGAGTCTGAATCGTGAGGAACAAACTCGCAAACGTG
>NW_015551074.1:350638-362023 GCF_001515605.1 Sinocyclocheilus anshuiensis | reverse complement strand
GTGAGAAATAAACTCGCAAACGTGAGAAAAAGAGTCTGAATTGTGAGAAATAAACTTGCAAACGTGAGAAAAAGAGTCTGAATTGTGAGAAATAAACTCGCAAACGTGAGAAAAAAGTCAGAATTGTGAGAAATAAACTTGCAAACGTGAGAAAAAGAGTCTGAACCGTCAGAAATAAACTCACAAACGTGAGAAAAGAGTGACTCGTGAGAAATAAACTCACAAACGTGAGAAAAAGTGAATTGTGAGAAATAAACTCGCAAACGTGAGAAAAAAGTCCGAATTGTGAGAAATAATCTTGCAAACGTGAGAAAAAGAGTCTGAATTGTGAGAAATAAACTCGCAAATGTGAGAAAAAGAGTCTGAATCGTGAGAAATAAACGCGCAAACGTGAGAAAATAAGTTTGAATTGTGAGATACACTAAGGGACACCCCCTTCTAATGAACAGGTTTGAGCCAAACACTCATCACCAAACACCAATGACTTGTACATACAGTCATTTTAGACACTTCCAAAACTGTTGCAACAGAGATGGAAACACAATTTTTAAATACATGAATTATGTTTCCATCTTTGTTGCCACAGTTTTGGAAAAGCCTTTTTCTGTTCTAAAGACGGGGGTGTCCCAATACTTTTGTCCATATAGTGTATGTACAAGTCACTGGTGTTTGGTGATGAGTGTTTAGCTCAAGGTCTGTATTTAAAATTACACCAGAGGTGTTCAGCTGGGATTAGGACGTTGCTTTCTGCAGACCAGTCAGGGGAAATTACTAAAGTAGTCAAACCTGTTCATTAGAAGGGGGTGTCACAATACTTTTGTCCATATTATAGTGTATAAACTCACAATTCAGAGAAAAAAAGTTGAAATTGTGAGATTTAAAGTCAGTTTTTATTTTTTGTTTTGTGGCGGAAATAAGCTTCCATACTATAGAACCTTGTTCCACTATAAAGAACCCTTTGTGGATTGGAAAGATTCCATGGAAGTTAAAGGTTCTTTATGGAACCATCAAAGCCAGTAAAGAACCTTTATTTTTGCATTAGCGCCTCACTATGTGCTGGGAATGATCCAGGTTTACCTCAATCAACAGCATAGACTCCATTATAAAACAAAATAATATTAGCCTAACGTTTACTTGTAATTGAGTCACACCTTGGCCTGGAAGTGAGAGAACAGTCAGTGGCAGCTGGTGGCTGTTCAGTTGAGCAGGACTAGTTTTGATAGGTTAACCGATAACTATGGCAACAGCAGCGGCGTTGAGGCCCGATGCTCGGAGCTCACAGGGTCGCACGGCACCCCGCTTATTCTCATTCCAGTCAGGAACGACCCACTTCACACACCACCCTGGGAAAAACAGCCTCTCTAAACACACACACATGCCCTATACGTGGAAGTCTGAATGTAGACGATACACCCACACGCACGAGGTGTTCTCAAAAGAAGGAAAGAGAAAACAGCAGATGTAAGCCGCTGAGATTTGCAGAGGTTTCACCTGTCACTGTGAGGAGAAGTATGAAAGGAAACAGAATATATTCTGCCTGCTGCGTGAAATTAAACTCCAGCACCTTTCACTCAATGAAGTTTCCCTCGACACACACTAGTAAAGCGAATCCATCCACACACATGATATAACTAATCTAACCAAACAACGGGTGTAAATTAGAGGTACTGACGTCCTCCAGCAGTTTGGTTAGTTTAATGTGTTTTCTGCAGGCACACGGCTGATCTTAACCCTGGTACAGCCTGACATATGAAATCATAGTCAGAAGAAAGAAAAAAAAAATTTAAATATATATATAATTTTTTTATTTTTTTTTATTAAACAATTTATTGAACTTTTAGACAAAATCTACAAAACAAATCTGCATATGTGTTTTATGTTTTGTATCATATTTGATAAATCATTCTTTTATGGCTCATACAGTATGATACAGTATAATGGAATATAGAGAATAAAATTAAAATTGAATTTTAAATCATTATATAATATGTATCAATGTAATACAAAAAAATAAAAGTATTACAGTTATTAGAGCATTTAAAACTTAGTCGAGGAAAATGACTTTTTAGGATTAATGAGATTTTTTGCATCATGATATAAAACATATTTCTAAATAATCAGTAATTACTGTAATACAAAAACGTATATTATATTGTATATATTAAAAACAATACAAAATATTAAATATTTCAACAAACTGAAATTTAAAACATTATATAATATACTGTATATTATATAATATAAGTCTGAAAAATCTAATTTTTTATTTATTGAACTTTTAGACAACCAAAATAAATGCATGTGTTTTATGTTTTGAATCATATTTGAGATATCTGGCTTTTATGGCTCATATAGACTGATATTAAGAGAAAATGAAGTAAAAACAGCTCAATTTTATTCAGAGACTCAAAATTTGCAAAAATATACAATTTGTGATGTATGTTGATAAGGAGGAAGGTAAAACACTCTTCGTTTAGCTGCTTTGGCTTGATCTCTCTCTCTTTCTCCTGTCGTCCCAGAGGGGATGTTCCCGCACAGATAAAAGGTGGACCACGGCAAACCCGTTTAAATGCTTTTCTAAGGAAACACTTTGAAGTTTATACAGGAAATGCTTGCTTTCCTGCATAACAATATCATTTACATCATCCCATCGGAGACGTAAAGAAAAACACGAGAATATCGCCGGGTGAATCTCACAAAACATGCCAGATTTCACTCCAAAATCAATTAAAAAAAATAAGAAATTACATTCCGCAGTAATAGAAAATTTCAGAATCAATTATATTTTTATGCAGTATGAAATTATTTTCAGATATTCCCAAATTATCCTTACTTTGATGCAAAAATATATATCAAATTATACTTTTAAAACAATATTAAATATTTAAAAACAAAATTTAAATTGAAAACATTATATAATATGTATTACTGTCATATAAAAGAATACAATATTACAGTAATTAGAATTTAATGAGAATCAACATTCAGAATAACGATATAAACTTAAAAATAAGGAAAATGCCTTTTCAGAATCCACAAGCTTTTTCGCATTATGAAATTATTTTAATGACAATTAAACATTTTTACATAATCTGTAATTATTGTAATGCTAAATAATGTATAACATATAGCATATATTAAAAATAATGTTATATAAAAATTTATTTTTTTTGTTTTAAATGTGTATTATATTGTATTTATCAAAAATATTAAATATTTACATTTAATTGTTTTAAAAAAAAAAATTTATTTAAATTTAAAACATTGCATATTATTTATTACTGTAACAGAAAAAAATTCAATATTACAATTAGAATCAAATAAGAATCAACATTCAAAATAACGATAAATGTAAAAATTAAGAAAATGGCTTTTAGAGTCAACAAGTTGTTTTGCATTGACATTATTTTCTTGACAATTAAACATATTTCCAAATAATTTGTAATTACTGTAATGCAATATAATAGAATACAATACAATACACTAAACAAGTAACATTTAATATTTAAATATACATTGAAAAATAATTAATTTCAAAACAATAAAGTATTTCTACTGTAAAAAAAAATTACAGTAATTAGAATCTAATGAAAATCAACATTCAGATTAATGATACGCTTAATGTAATACCATAAAACATAAAAATAGGCATTTATTTTCTTAATGCAAACTATAATTGTTTTGGTTTTGAGGTGAAATGTCACAATGATTTTGCGTAGCAGCTCTAACATTGAGCCCATAACCTTCAGGCATGCTCTCCAACCAGAGCTGAAACACTCTGAAAAACTTTAACTTGCATTATTTTATATTTCGCCAACCAGAGGTCACAAACACCCGCTGACCTCAGAACTGCTGCCACAGGAAGAGATTTCTCACGCTTTAAACCCTGACAGCAGAATGACACGCTAAAGACACCCAACACCATCGCTACACCGGCGCCGAGCGCACAAAGGCCTCAGAAACAGCGCTTATCTCAGCCTTTCATCCTCCGGCACGCTTCAGAAACAACCAGAGAGCGGGATCTGAGGAGACATCTGCTCAAGCTTTCTCCAAGAAAACACACAAATCTCTTTCTGAGACCTTGTTTGGCTTTAAACGAGCGCAGAAGTCGTGAATTCAGCATTACGGCAGCTCTGAGCTTCAAGACGGAGGTTTAAAGTTACGTACCTGTAGTCTGAGGAATAGATTGGTGTTTCTCTTCCTAATTCCACCTGTTTCTCTTTGTTTTTCTTTTTATTCTCCTATCTCTCTCTCTCTTTTTATCTCTAGCTTTCTATTTCCACCACAGAGCCGTGCTAATGGTGTCTGTGAGAGCGACGGACTGAATGCAATTTATTGAACTTTTAGACAACCAAAATAAATGCATGTGTTTTATGTTTTGAATCATATTTGAGATATCTGGCTTTTATGGCTCATATAGACTGATATTAAGAGAAAATGAAGTAAAAACAGCTCAATTTTATTCAGAGACTCAAAATTTGCAAAAATATACAATTTGTTGCAGATGCTGATATTTATATGATGAGATTCTGATGCTTGTAATGTAAATCAATTAAATCTTTATAACACCATAGCAGTTATAAAATTATATAAATATCAGTCGTCTCTCTATATCTCCAATAATATGTCTTAGTAAGACGAGATTAAAATGCTCCAAAGATATAATGCAGTGATTGAGAGCTGAAGAAATAAAGGCTCCTCCTCAGATGTGAGATGTTCTGGAGGCTTGTGAAGATCATTCCTCCGCTGAGGAACAGTGAAAGTAAAGCTTCTGGAAACAAACGCTCCTCAAAAGATCCTGAGGATCAGATTTGAGACTCTAAAACATGATTGATGGAGAATCAAGTAAAGCTGAGCTGCTTCAGTCCAGTAAGTGTTCATCTGGAGATATTACTGCAGTTATTCTGATGCTTACTTGATCAAAATCAGTCAAGATTTAACAGCAAAGAGACTCATGAAGCTCCAGCTGAAGCTGGACATTTGTACAATTACACTAAAATTACACTTTGACTGGATAAAAAACTCTAAATTATCAAGCAGACGACAGAAGACATGCAGTAGATTGTGTGCGACATATTTACAGCAAAGTTTTGATCCTACAGATCATTTAGAGGACTTGATACAGGCTTTATAGGGTTAAAAGTTGGTGCCCAGATGCAACAAACTTTACACCCTGTATACACAAACACACATGCCAATGTCTAGCCAACATCACGTGAACACAAAGCTTGTGTTGCTGCCACTGAACCTGACTTATTAGTTAGCTATTTAGACTCCAGCTGTAAAGGTTAAAACACAAATGGCATATTACTAATCAAAAATTAAGTTTTAATATATTTACTGTAGGATATCTTGATGGAACATGATCTTTACTTAATATCCTAATGATTTTTGGCATAAAAGAAAAATCGATAATTTTGACCCATACAATGTATTTTTGGCTATTGCTACAAATATACCCCAGCGACTTAAGACTGCTTTTGTGCTCCAGGGACACATATAGTTAAATGACTCGTTATCAGCCCCGATATTCCCTAATCTCAATGAAAGGATCGCAGAAGGAAGCGCTAAACGAAACATCTGTAATAAAGTCATCAGTCCAGCTGGAAGATCCATCTGTGATCCTACCAAGAGAGAAAAACCCCTCAAACACTCACACATCCGGCGCATGAAGACAATCACTTCAGTATGAAATATTAATACAGGCAGTCAGGGACAGAGACGCTCTCAACACCTGCAGAAACACATCTCTCCTTCATCCTCTCATTTCCGATTCATGAATAGTACACATCCATCTGCATCCCTCTATCTCTTTCTTTCTTTCTTTCTCTATGTGTGTTTCTTTGCTTCCCTTCTTTGCGAGGAAAGCTCAGAGCGCACGAGGTCGCCTCACACGAACTTCTGATCTGAATAGGCCTCTGTTATTTACAACCAACCCATCCGGCGTCCATGGGCCCTCAGCAGCCTTTGAGTGCGTCTGATGAAACGAAATGAAATCTCCAATTCATGCCGCTACGTCAGACAGGACGCCCACTGAATACCATAAAAACACTCTCTCTGCACACATTCACATGCATCAACACAAACTCACTTGCATTACTGCACAAACATCAATGATGATATTAGACATATCAAAGGTTTGTCCGAAGCATCATCTCTCTGTCAGACTTCACTGATATTGTGGTCAATAACAAATGTGACCCTGGAGCACAAAACCAGTCTTAAGTGTCAATTTTTCAAAATTGATATTTATACATCATCTGAAAGCTGAATAAATAAGCTTTCCTTTGATGTATGGTTTGTTAGGATCGGACAATATTTGGCTGAGATACAACTATTTGAAAATCTGGAATCTGAGGGTGCAAAAAAATCTAAATATTGAGAAAATCATCTTTAAAGTTGTCCAAATGAAGTTCTTAGCAATGCATATTACTAATCAAAAATTAAGTTTTGATATATTTACAGTAGGAAATCTTCATGGAACATGATCTTTACTTAATATCCTAATGAGAAAAATCTATAATTTTGACCCATACAATGTATTGTTGGCTATTGCTACAAATATACCCCAGCGACTTAAGTCTGCTTTTGTGCTCCAGGGTCACATAAGATCTAGTTGTGCAAAGTTTTTAGAAATTTATCTGAATTTCTGTTGGTTTGTTATGTTTATGAAAAGTCAATGCAAAATGCAAAAATACTGTAACAATCTAATATACAAGTCAAGTGTTTTTCTTAGAAATCTAATCCTTGGTTTCATATGGTTTTGGAAAAGTATTTCCAAACATTTAATTTAATGACTCTAAAAGTTCTGACATTTTTAAATAAATACTAATTACTGTTCTTGACCGTCTAGAGGGGTATGTGTGTGTGTGTGTGTGTGTGTGTGTTTTTAATCAGTTTAAAGGAAAATTTTATGGGTCACTGCAGAAGGATGAAAAGAAAAATAGTGTAATAATTAATTTAAAAGTCCATTGTTTTGGTTAGAAATCTAATCTTTGGTTTCATAAGGTTTTGAAAAACTTTTCAACCAGTTTCAACAAAGTTTTCATTTAATGACTAAAAAAACAAGTAAAAAATAATAATATATTGTCCATATTGCTTGAAGTGAGTGTTCAAAACATTTTTAAAATGTTTTCAAAATATTTCATTGGTCATTTAGTTTGATGTGAACCTGAACTAACCCTGCCATGTCTTAGAAAGTCAAATATTCGGATATTTTTAAGAAATAGTTTTTTAAAGATGAAAATAATCAAATGGAAGGAATAAAAATATTTCACTTTTTTTTTTTTTCATTTTTAAAAATGTTAATAGATCCAAACAAAACAAGGGAGAAGAAACAGAAAAATCAAGAAAAAGGAAGGCAGAAGGAAAAGCAAAACATCTGAAATGAAAGTTTACATAAATAATATAAATTATAAAAATATAAAAATATAAGTAAATAAAAATATTCCTTTACAAACTGAAAAAAGTTTTTTTTTTAAATGTTTTACATTTTATTTTTAATGTATTTGTGGTTTTTTTACATATTTTAAATCTGTCCAAACAAAAGTCACACTGCTGACTCATTTACAACAGCAGAGTTTACCCACAATGCAACACACACACACAGAGGACCAATTTCTCTTCAAACTAACACAATAAGCCACTTGAGGCCGTGTGTCTATTACCGCGGGTAAGTGATCTTAACCCAGTGACCTTGGTCAAATCACTGTAATGAACGGCCTCAAGTGGCTTAACAGCAGCAACACTCATAAAAGACCCCATGTTTATTAGTTTACAATGTGTTTATAATGTTCAATAAATATTAATTAATAAGAATCAAATTAATCTGAATTAAGTAATATAATAAACTGTAGATTATTCAGGTTGGGCTATACAGAACGTAGGCCTACGTGACAGTTTATCATAATTTCATGACGACTTCAAATACGACTAATCAAATCAGAGTCTGTTTTGTAAATTAATCTACTGTCTCTCTCTCTCAACCAATGCATGTCTCTCCTTCTCTCGCATGTATTTATGAGTCCATGTTTGTCTTTTTGAGCTCAAAATCTCATTAATGTAGTACACGATGGTTACAGAGCTTAGAAACCGCAGGAACACGAGCTAATAGTTTTGCATAATTCAGTACAATGGTTATAATGATAAATAAATTGCTTCATTTTCTCGCTGTCTAACGTAATTCGCTTTTCATTGTAAACGTGTATGTGGTACCTGGTTGATCACGCTGAGGTGCTCATCCGCCGTGTCCTTCTTACAAAGAGCGACTAAAAGAAACAAGTCAGAAAAAGCAGAGGAAATCAAATTAAACTCAAAGCTAAACACACACACACATTTACACACTGCTTTATTTCTCTTGTTGTTAAAAGTAAGTCGGATAATGAAAGGACGGGTAAAACCTTCACAATGATTTACGCCAAAATCCTCCTCCAAACTTTGAATCTTCATTCAGCCAAAAAACAGGCCGTCAAGCACGTCCATGTGATGCCTGATTCTGAATAATTGGGACTTTTGGAAAGAAGTGTGTGTGTGTGTGTGTGTGTGTGTGTGTGCATATTTACACTGTAAAAAAATATTTTTAAAGATACATTTTAATTTATTGTTTACTTGCTGTTTCTTCGTAATTATTTGTGACATTTACTAGCAATTTACGTGTATCGCTGAAAGAAATTCCTTTGAAACTATTTTCTCTCAGAAACTGCTATTAAAGAAACGGCAAGTAACACATTGAATTAAACATGAAATTTCTGAAGTAGAATGTACTCCAATAATCATGGTTTTATTTACAACTTTTAAGAATCCTTTTTATAGTGTAGAAGACAATAAAGAAAACAAGCTAATCCTATAATGTCATAGAAATGAAAAGACTTGGTCTACATATATTGTGTTCGTAATGCTTCGGATATACTGTACAGTATAATGCGAGTAAAACATAAATTGACTGAACTATTGATAACAACAGTAATTCTATCAACAGAGACCACACAGACAGCTTCCCATTGTCGACAGTGCTTAACTGAACCCTAACATTGAGGCTGATTTGTTCCTGCGTGCGTGTGTGTGTGTGTGCGTGTGTGCGTAAGTGTGTGTGTGTGCGTGTGCGTGCGTGCGTGTGTGTGTGTGTGCTTGTGGTGATTGAAAAACCCCTTGAAGCGGTTCAAATATTAAAACCACAAGGTGACTGTTGCTTTGCATATTTCACTGCATGTGCTCAGAAATCTGCTGTTTTCCACTGATCCAGAAAAATCAAGTCAAACTGAGAGTTTAAAATACTGTAGACACACACACACACACACACACACACACACACGCACACACACAGCTGTATTAAAGGACGTCCCATACACAGCATCAGTGACATGCTGTCCATTTCCACAGACAACCATTCTGGATCATAAAAACGAGCTAAAACAAGTTACGGTACAGTAATGCAAGTGTGCCAGAGGGTAAAAAAGCAGAAGGGTGAAGCTTGCATTTTGTTCGAGCACTTGCATGAATTAATAAATTAAAAAAATTTAAAAAACATATCTAAAGCATTGTTTTGAGGTGCAACTTCTGTTCTAGGTGGATGAAGTTCTGCTGATGTAATTTGTGTGTGTTGCTCCATGTAAACAAGTGTTTTACTGATAGCTGCGTTATGTTCCTTTGTGGTCTCTTGGCACGTATCATGTAGAGTTCATGTAAACAGTCTTCTATCCATAATAACGCTTCCTTCAGTGAAAAAGTCAACTGGTCTGAATCAGGAGAGACATCTGCACAGATCAAGCAGCGTTTACAAGCAAAAGCTGTCAAAAACAGCTCTAAACAAATATGATTTTGATGTGAGAGACAACATGAGATGGACTTTTTTTTCACTGGAGGAAGCGTTATTATGGATTATGGACTCGTATTTTTGCCGGAAGCAACGGTTTGAAGTTAAAAGCATGTTAATGCTGGATTTGTTTCAGCTTTTGTCTTCTCCAGATGTTAACTGATGGACTGGAGTGCTGTGGATTACTCGTGGATTTTTGAGATGTTTTTATCAGCTCTCATTCTGACGGCACCCATTCACTGCAGAGCATCCATTGCTGAGACTGTGATGCAATGCAGCATTTCTACAAATCTGATGAAGAAACAAACTCATCTCCATCTTGGATGACCTGAGGAGGAGGAGTACATTTTTAGCAAATTTTTCGGATTCCTTTAACTTTATCATTTAATATAGACATAAGACAAAGCCCATGGGGGGAATTTGCCTTATATATCTTGAATTAATAAACAGACTTAATGCATCAACTTATAAAAGAAAGAAAACATTTCCACTATTAATCAAACTGAGTTTGTACTAGTATTTTGGCACAAATTTGTCGTCAAATTACACAGAAGTCAACATGGACAGGTTGTGTGACATCCACATCCTAATAAACCATAAACAAAACTAAACAAGGCAGGAGAAAATGCCACCCAGAAGACATTAAATCCAATAAAACTTAAGAAAATACTGTAAATACTGGGGGCTGAAGCAAAACTAGAAGCGCTGCTATACTGCTGAAACAGTACGTTTGTGCACATAGAGGCGAGAGAGAGCTCTGGATGAGATCCTAATATCCCATTACTGAGCGGAGCATCTCAGTATGAAATGTTATTAAACAGAGCTGGGTTACACAGCAGACGGCTGTAATCTCTAATCTAACCTCAGCGCTGCCCACATAATCCCCGGGATTACAGACAATAAAAACTTCAATCTCTTTAAACACTGCTTTAAACTTTGAGCACACTTCTCAGAGCTCGTTATGAATCGCATGCATTATTAATCAGAATATATTAGCTCTTATAAATTTAAATACTTAGATGCACACAGATTGTGCATTAATTTCCATGGCAACCCCGAGCCTGACATTCCAACTCAATAACATGATCTTTCCTCCCAAATGAGTTATTTAATGAGGAAGAGGAGGATTTCATTTAATCCAGTTATATATTAGCAAAGTCAACAGAAAGTTGCTGTTTTATTTCACTAAAGCCGTAAGAATATTATTGCTGGAGAATATTCTAGTCTCTTCATTATAAGATTCAAACGAGATTATCAGAGATTCATCTCCACTTTCGGAAACACAAATGGATGTGAAACGCTGAACTTAGAAAGCAGAAGATGCATGCAATTACATGCACACAGAAGCATCTTTTTTTTTTTTTTTTTAAATGCATTGCCGTAAGAATATTATTGCTGGAGAATATTCTAGTCTCTTCATTATCAGATTCAAACGAGATTATCAGAGATTCATCTCCACTTTTGGAAACACAAATGGATGTGAAACGCTGAATTTAGAAAGCAGAAGATGCATGCAATTACATGCACACAGAAGCATCTTTTTTTTTTTTTTTTTAAATGCATTGATTCTAGTT
>NW_015551074.1:335319-350538 GCF_001515605.1 Sinocyclocheilus anshuiensis | reverse complement strand
TAGCGACCCCTAGAGGACGCAGTGTCTCGTTCCCTACTCAGGGAACCATGGTTACACAAGTAACCTGAGACGTTTGTTGTTAATAAATTAATCATTAGTCAAATGTAATCAAATGCAATTTTGGGGCCAAACATGCATTATCTTTTCTTCATTTGTAAGTGTGTGAGAAATGAGACTTCATTTATTAAGTTCACCTTCATCAGTTCATGCTGCATGAAATATACAATCATGGCGATCTGTAAAATCAAGAGTTAATGATTCAACAAGAGGCTGAGGAGAAAAACCCAATAAAACGCAACCTTCACAAGCCACAGACCAACCAACACGAGTCAAACGATTAACCCATCCACTTCCTATCTGCTAACTGCACATACATCTCAGCTGATCACAATCAAACGCAGCGGTTCGCCATATATCAAACCAACAGACGTCCAGCAATGCCGGATCCGATCAAAGAGTGGTTTTCCCCTTCTTCTTTCTCTCATATATTATGAAGGGAATATCAGCGATGATTTGCTTCCTGTTAAATCTATTAAGACGAATAAAGACACATTAATCATGACAGCCAGAGGAGGATATTAACTAACACTTCTTACTCAGTTTCTAATCTCCTGAATAATAAAACCATGTTACATCATGTGGGAAAGTGGGTTATAAACACTCATCATTCTGTAATCGCTGCGTCTTCTAAACCGCAACATATTTGCTGGAAATAATCTGTGTCATATGATATTTCTCCTCCCTGTATAAACAAATATTAAATAAGAAATTAAATAATTTTGATCTATAAAATGACATTTTGTTTATATACACACACACACACACATATGCACACACACATTCATGCACATATGTATGTGTGTGTGTGTATATATTTCCAATTCTCATTACAATTAGAAAAATATTTTTAAATGATGTATTTAATATTTATTTCAATTATATATAAATTGTATGAAATATAATTATTATCATTTTTTATATATAAAAGTAATATATTGCATTTATTAGCAATATATTATTATATTAGTGTGTGCAATATACATATTTGTAATATAATATATTTTAATATAATATTTTTATTTTTTATTTATTTTTTTTAATGGTAAAGTACATCTGTTGTAATTTTTGTGAATTTATTTAATTAAAAATAATTTATTTTAATTTTGTGACTGCCCTTAATATAATACAAATTTAGGGGAGGGATGGGGCCTATTTTAAAATATGAATAATAGACTTCATTTTCTTTCTGCAAATGGTAACTTCTTAGAAATTTATTTTTTCCTTTTTCTTTTGAGAGTGTAATATGTCCCAGCATTTCTTTAAGAGACTCAGCCAATACCTTTAATGACTTACCGAGAGGAGTAAATAGGTCTGGGAGTTTTTAAATTGCTCGGTTTAAGGTGAGAGATGAATTTGATCTAAAGAGAGAAAGAGTCTGATCTATCAAGAGAAATATGAGACATTTGTGTAACTTTAATAAAGTTCCTATGGCCTGCTGCTCCGTGCTGCGCGCAGTAATTGCTAGATGAGGCGTTCCTGCTTTGCATCCCAGCAGATCGTGTCTATATCTACCCACGCACGGGGAAACAGCGGCCGTCTGGTTACCTGAGCAACGAATTTCCACCGTCCCTCCATTCATCACCCTGCACTGCAGTGTGATCCTCAAACACACAGTTTACACAGCCATCTTCACACCGCACAAAGACACATTCAGGAACTCTCTGTTCTCATGTGCAGACTGACACTGCTTGAACAGAAAAGGTTAAACCTGTCCCTCTAAATGAATTCTGAAAGCTTACTTTGACTCATGCAAGCAATTTCAATGTAACATTGTGTTCCATTTGACTCGGAAAGTCAGAATTTCTGATTTTAAAAATTGTACAGCACCAGACAAAAGTTTGGAATTACCTCCAGTCTCTTCGGCTCACCAAGTCTGCATTTATTTGATTAAGGATACAGTAAAAATAGTGAAATATTTTTAAAATTAAAAATAAAATTAAAATTAAAAAACTGTTTTCTATGTGAATATATAGTCAAATGTAATTTATTCCTGTGATCAAAGCTGAATTTTCAGCATCATTACTCCAGTCTTCAGAGCATAATCCTTTAGAAATCACTCTAATATGCTAATTTGCTGCTCAAGAAACATTTCAGAGTATTATCAATGTTGAAAACTGCTTGAAATTCAACTTTTGTTCTCGTCCAGCACCACTAAAGCATGAATATCATGTGGCTTGCTGAAGATAGGTGTGTTATTACTTTTCTAAAAGATGAGTCTAACCATTTTCGCTTGGTGGATAAATGTGAGTGAAAAAAATACTTGCATACACCGAGCCATATCTACAGAGACATGTATGGAGCCTATTCACTTGCTTCAGAAAAACATAAGAATCCAGTTATTTTGCCGTTTGGTTTGGTGCCACCAGTGGCACAGAAATTGCTTAGAGCAGCTTTAAGTATAATTGCATGTGTATGTGTTTGTGTTTGTGCGTGTGTGTTTTTGTGTCCGTTTTGATGTTGAAATTCATCACTCTGTACCTGATTGTGTGCGTGTGTCCCGTCTCCAAACTGACAGCTCTACAGTAGCAGCTGACTGCTGCAGATCGCAGTGAGCTTGAGCTCTGGAACCCAATCTCCATGTGCTCCCAGAGATCCTGTTCGTTTCTCCATCCCACCAGCACAGAACATGAGTTTCTCTATATTGCCCTGGAAGAAAAAAAACAATGTGAGACATTTCTAGGTACAAATTAATCTCCTGAACACAACCTACAAACGTTTTTTTTAAAGACAGGTAAGATTGCAGTGGTGAGCGACTCTGCTCAATTGCGCCGCTGTCATCTCCGTTTTCCTGAATGGATGTTACTCCTTTAAAAAGCACGATTCTGGAGCTTTATATGCTGGTGAACACTGGCCGTCTCAGGGTTTGGTCCTCAATCCCTGAAGCAAAATCCATATAACATCCACCAGAGGAAAACTATGATGTTTCTGGTCTTATTTTGAACACTTCATCAATGTATGTTATTCCCCACTCAGCTGCTAGGAGAAACAACTGAGGCATTAAAGGAATAGTTCACTCAAAAATGAACATTTACTTAAAAATCACAAGACATGGGACTGGAGTGGTGTGAATTATTGTGATGTTTTTATCAGCTGTTTGGACTCTCATTCTGACAGCACCCATTCACTACAGAGCATCCATTGATGCAATGCTACATTTCTCCAAATCTGATGAAGACACAAACTCATCTACATCTTGCATGACCTGAGGGTGAGAACATTTTCATGTTTGGGTGAATTTTTCCTTTAAAGAGTTCTCATCTGAGGTTTTCTTTTTATGTGAGACATGACCAGAATTAGATATGAATGTGTGCCTGTTTTGAAATATTCCATTACCCACAACAACCTGGACAGATGCACTTGCACATCAAGAGCCCTTTCAAGAAAACTTTGTGTCTTTGCCCTTGGCATTGATGGTCTGTTTGTCTATATATCCCACTGTTCGACACAGAGATGAGACATGGGCTGAAAAAGTAACTGGCACTTTGTAAGCAGCTCTGGTCCATCTGGTGAAATTGTGCATTTAATCCAATTTCTGCGATGGTCTGAATTCATGTGTGAAAGCTGAAATGAGATGCACCCATTACGCATACACCGAGGTTCGCCACTACAAACGTGGAGGGCATGCGAAGAAGCCTTTTGACATGGTGTAATTAATTTATGGGATAGATTATTTATATTCTATCAAAGATTAAATTTTAGAAGTGAAGTGTAGCCAAGTATGGTGTCTCATACTCTGAATTTGTGCTCTGCATGTAACCCATCCAGTTCAGTAGAGAACAAACATACACACACACACCGTGACACACACATCTCGTGTCGTTTCAAACCCATATACTTTTTTACTGTCAAACATAAAACAATCTTTATACAGCTTTTTATGGGTTTGGAACCACATGACGGTGCGTAAATAATAACAGAACTCTTAAAAATAAAGATTCTTTATGAAAAACCTTTAACAACCATGGCATCTTTCCACAAAAAGTTCTTTATAGTCAAACAAAAAAAATGGCTATTTTAAGAACTGATCACTGAAAGCTTCTTTAGGGAATCCAAAACAGTTCTTCTATGGCTTTGCTGCAAAACCCCTCTTTATTTTGAAGAGTGAAGATCATTTTAGACAAACTATTGCTTTAACAGATAAGGATCAAAATGAAAAACATATTTTTATGGACAATTACCATTCCACATATACCATAAAGCATCCCAGAGCAGTTTAACTTCGACTGAAAGCTCTTGCAGTGCTTGGCTCACTGGAGTTTGGACAGAGGTTTTGCCAATTCTGATGGAAGGACTGTTTGAGAGAGAGACAGAGTGAAAGAGGAGGAAAACTGACATTGACAATATTGGTGAACAAACAAATTGTGGCAGCGTTGTAGAGGATTTGATGCAGCGACGGAGCGCCGCAGACAGTACATGAGAGTCCTGGGAGATGAGCGCACATATCAGATACTGACAGAAACACCTGGGTCCCTCAAATATCACAGCTCCTGCCTCCGCTCTGTCTTTCTAGCTGTCGCTTACTCTTGTCTGTGCGATATATCTCTCTACATCTCTCGTTTTTTCTGTTTATTAAAGGAAAAGTTGACATAATAAAGGAAATTATGTCATTATTTACTCACCCTTGTCATTCCAAACCTGTGTGCTGTTCTTTTTCCCTGAGGAAAACAAGAGGAGAAATTTTTGCATGGTTATTTTACATGCAACAACAGATCATAGTCTCCCAAGTTGCAAAAATTACTGCAAAGCACCATAAAGTACATTCAACTTGTGCTTTGAAGGGATATGAAGGAGAGTACGTTTTCTTTTTTGACTGAACTAACCTTTTAAGCATATGACAGTGTAGAAACAGCAGCTGCAGGACCCCACTGTGATTAATAAGTGCCATGCAATGAACTGATCTCCGTTTAGCTTTAGGACTCTTAGACACCATATGCTGGAGAAAAACAAGCTAATTAAATAAAAGGAAACACACACATGAACGCACAGAGAATTTAGCTACAATCAACTTCTTTTTGCAAACCAGGGGGGGGGGAAGTGCCGTTGATTGGGAACCACTTGTGGGTTTTTGATTTTCTTTTAAAGAAAATCTAATGTGAAATGATTTGAAATGCCCTGCAATGTCCTAAAGTCAAATTACATGGATGCATACTGCCATCTAGTGACTCTAGTGATTTTATTCAATTCAGCCCCTGCTGACTTAAAATAATAGCTCAGAAATTAAATTCTGTCATTATTTACTAACTCCTAGGACGTTTGCCTATAGTTGGACACTAATGAATTACTACATATTGGTGCACTGCACTATTAAACTTAGTTTAATCATATGTGCATTACTTCATAGAAATCTTGTTTTATAATATACAGTTAACCAAATTAAGAAAACAAGTTAGTTACAAATTAACTAGTAGCTTCTAATGTCCTAATGTAAAATGTGCACCCCAATTTAAGGAAGACTTTATGCCGAACAAGTGCAGCTGTTCCATGTGACTGTTATTGGCTTTAATGTGATATTAATTCTGGAGGGAGGAGTTGTTTATTAAAACTTCTAGTGAAATGAAAGTTAACGGACTGAAATGAAAGGGCGGGGTGTGAGGGAAAGATAAGGTAGGTTTCACAATATCTCCAACAGTAGTTCAAAGAACAGTTCATTGGGTTTTAGAAGTAGAGCTGCTGTCTGCTTCTTTACAATCCCGGTCAGAACTTTTATTGGTCAAGTGTGTCTACTGAGAACTGACTTCAGTCATGGCAGATGCTTTGTCCTTCCTGGAAGAGGATTTCACATGTCTCATCTGTTGTGATGTCTTCACCGATCCGGTCACTTTGAAATGTAGCCACAGTTTGTGTGAGGAATGTCTCCAGCGTTTCTGGACGACTCAGGACGTGCCGCAGTGTCCGGTCTGTCGGAAGGAATGCTCTCACGACGAGCCCACCAAGAGCCTGGCGTTCAGAGCGCTCTGTGAGTCCTTCAAGAAGAGAAAACCCTCAGCTGTTTCAGGAGACGTTTGTCCAGAACATGAAGAAAAGTTCAAACTCTTCTGCTTTGTGGACAAGCTGCCCATCTGTGTGGTCTGTTACACATCAAAGAAGCACGAAGATCACAAGTGTTCTCCTGTCAACGAGGCTGCTGGGAATTTAAAGGTGCGAAGAGTCTGGAATCTGATCTGACTGACTTTTGGCATCTTCAAGCTCAGTATTAAGAGTTTATCCTGTGATTCTAGGAGGATCTCAAGACACAAATGGACAGACTGCAGGTGACACTCGATGACCTCAAGGAAGCCCATGAGAGCTGTGTCGAACGGGCTGAGCTCAGTAAGGTATGTGGTTGGTGTTGTAATATGTAGTGAAGATTTAGGTCAAGTTAAAAGGATATTTCACCCAAAATGAAAATTTGGCCATGCAAGACGTGTGACTTTTCTTCAGTGGAACAGTAATTAAGTTTTTAGCTGAAACTGTGATCCTTGGTGATTCATACAATGCAAGTCAGCAGCTAAGTCACTTTAAGAGTAAAAAAAAAGCATATCAACGAAAACTAAAATAGTACCCGTGGCTCCTGATGATACATTAAAGTCTTATGAAGCAAAACGATCGGTCTGTGCAAGAAACTGAACATTAGGCATCAGGCAAACGGTCCGGAGTGATGCCTGGTTCACAAAATCAGTTCACCAAATTAGGCTGATGCGTCTGAAACATTCTGCGGCTGGAGCAACACAGATCTACAAGTTACTCAATCAGAACTCCCTTTCAGACGCCTGACAGTCACTCCAACTCAAAATGAGTCAAAATAGTGGCGTATCTGATCCTATGATGAATGAATCATTCAGTGCTCCAGTTCCTCCAACAGTCACTGAACTGAGGAAACAGTTCGACTCAGATTGAAGACTGATGAGCCGCTGATATGAGCATGTGTGAACCGAACACTTGAATGAAGGGCCAAATGATTGTTTTTATGGTTTCTCATTGTTTATGTAAAATCAGGTGAGCTGATGAAGACTAGTTCATTCACTTTTTATGCTTTAGACAAGTAAAACATCCACGTTTCGCACTTGGATGGCCTGAGGGTGAGTAAATTAATGGCATATTTTCATTTTTGGGTGAACTATCCCTTTAACAAAGGATTAAACCTTCTTCTTAAACCATTTCAGGAACACACCAATATGGATGAAAACCAAATCAAGAAGGAATTTGAGAAGCTCCATCAGTTTCTTAAAGACGAGGAGGAGAAACAGATCAGATCCTTGCATAAAGAAATGAAACTTCAAGATGAGAAACTCCAGGCCAGAATGAAGGAGCTCTCCGCACAGATATCAGATCTGTCTGAGAGGATGGCAGCCGTCTGGCAGGACATAGAAGCTGAAAACATCACATTTCTCCAGGTACAGATCAGATCAAATACTCAACGATACACATAAAACCAAAGACAAAAGTCAGAACTGTAATCTGGTGCAAACGTGTCTGATAATCAATGTTGATGTTTGCTCAACCTGATGACTGAGCGCTAATTGCTTTTTTATTTCTCAATCAGAATTACAGCAACACCGTAAAAAGGTGAGTCTTTCCCAATTAGAATTTGGTTACAGCTGCAATCCCATTTTGCCCAGTGAACACCAAATATCTTACTGTTTATCTACACAGACTCCAACACCCATCAGTAGCAAACACAACCCCTGAACTACAAGAATATCAGCACTATCCCATTCAGACAGTGATCTTCGCCACATGGGCCAGAATGCAGAACCTTGTGGAACAGCGTAAGTAATAGCATCTTCTTAGACATCTGCTTAGAGTGTATGCTGTTATTTTTTTCCATGAAGCACAAATGAAAAAAAAAACATTCAGCTCTTTTCTAATTTACATAATTACAAGATGATAACACATGATGTTCTACTTGCAGCTGTTCACACGCTCAGACTCGACTTTATCAACTGAATTATGCTATGGCAACACAGATAACACCAAAATTATTCTATGTAATGTGAGTTATCAATAGACACTTTGTATGTCTTGTTTATTCACAGATTATTCTTGCATTATTAAGACATTAAAAATAGTGAATGATATATCAGAAACATTACAAAATAACTGAACTACATTTTACCGCTGAAGCCACAGTAAATTTGAGTGTAACCAGGTGACGCTGTAGTGGTCATACGAGTCAGAGCTCAGTTGTAATTATGAGTTCTACAAGGACGTGAATGCTTTTTACATGTTCGACTCTCGTAATTATGCCAATTCTGATGTGCCGTGAACAGACTTAAAGTACCATAAAATAAGTGTTGTTGGATTTTTTTGGACCAAGCCACTAGTCACCATCCACTTTTATTGTGTGCAACAGAAAAAAAATAACAACATACAGGTTTGGAAAGATATGATGGTAAGTCTATAAAGAACAAACACATGAGTAGTAGTGCAGTGGTACTGACTGATGAAAGGCTCTGCATTTTACAGTCATCTGTGTTTCAGCTCCTGTGACTCTGGACCCAGACACATCCTCCAGTAAACTGCTGGTGTCACAGGACTGCACCAGTGTTCAGTACGTAGAAATGAATCTGCATGTGTCTGATAACCCAAAAAGGCTACATGACGGGGTGCTGGCCTCACAGGGCTTCAGCTCAGGTGTGCACTGCTGGGACGTAGAGGTGGGTGATAACAACAACTGGACACTGGGAGTGATGGGGGAAACGGTGAACCGCAAAAAACTTTGTAAAATGAATGCAAAAAATCGCTTTTGGTGTTTTCGTAATGTGGATGGTAAATACAAGAAAGGTAAAAAACCTGTCAGTGATATTGATAGCAATGAAAGGCCAAATATCATCCGACTGGAGCTGGACTTTGACAAAGGAGAGCTGAGATTCATCGACCCTTCCAGAAACAGAAGTCTGTGCACCTACACTGGTGGATTTCCAGAGAAAGTGTTCCCATATTTCTGTACTGGAGATGCGGACACACCACTGAGTCTTTTCCCAGCAAATACACTAAACGTCTAAAAACCAAAACTAACATGACATTTTATTTTACACATGATAAAATAAGTGAATGCTGAACACCATAAATAGCCTTGTGCACAAGTTTTGTGCATTTGTCCATCTTTCTTTAAAGCAAAAAGGCATTTGATTTTTTTTTTCTTTAACTGAAATGACCATCATAAATTTAGTATGGCTTAAGTGTCCAAATACTTTTTTGGAGCCACTGTATGTCCAGCAATGTGATTATTTAATCATGCAATGTTTCAGTACAAATGATGATGCATTAATAAGGCAGATTTTAATGTGATTATCAATGTAAAAAGCAATAAAGACTATTTGGTGTACCGATGTGATATTACAGAATTGCAAGTGAAATGTAGTGTGGTGACTTTACCTGTGCCAGCTGATTGGTCAGCTCAACCTGGTGGCATTTCCTCCTTTCTGATATTGGCAAGTGTGGAGGACGGCACATACCTGGAACACCTGCTATGATGAAACTCACAGTTTTTTCTTGCAATTCTGAGTTTATATCTCACAATCCTGAGACATAAAAACAGAATTGCAAGATATAAACTTGCAATTCTGAGAAGAAAAGTCCATATTGTGAGATATAAACTCACAATTGTGAGAAAAAATTTTTCTAAAAGCCATGGCTGAAACAAACATTTTTTTTTTTTTTATTTGTTTTGAAATTCCCTTTTTTTATTTTTTTCATCCAGTTGAGGAAACAAGCTTCCATAGAAATCTGACCCTAAATTGATTCTCCCTAATATACTTTGCCGATAATAAAAGTCTACAAGGCTCACATGGGGTAGTTAAAGTCCAGAGTGAAGATGTCATCCGCCACACGTCCAAACTGCATCACGATGTAGTCAGCTGAAAACACACCAACACACAATCACAACAGTGCAACTGGGCTTGACAAATCTACCAGTGACAACTGCCATCTAGTGACAATTTTATACAACTCAGATCTTTTCTCCTACTCTGTTGTCACTGCGGCCCCTGCTGACATTAAAATGACAGTTCAGAAATGAAAACTTTATCATCATTTACACATCCTCAGGACATTTGCCTAGTTCAGTGGTTCTCAATCCTCTCCATGAAGTACCCCCAGCACTGCACATTTTGTATGTCTCCCTATATCTGACACACCCACTTCAGGTCTTGCAGTCTCCGCTAATGAGCTGATGAGTTGAATCAGGTGTGATAGATGAGGGAGACATACAGCCGTACTCCAGAACAGGTTGAGAACCACTGGCCTAGTTCTATCATACATGGACAGTAAATAATTACTAAATATTGATGCACTGCACTATTAAACTTAAACGTATGTAATCAGTGCAAGAGTTGTCACAAGACATCATTGCTTGTGCATTCTGAGATTATGAGTGTGAATTCAACCAAACATACAGTCAACCAAATTAAGTAAACAAGTCAGTTACAAACTAACTAGTAGTTGCTAATCTCCAAATGTAAAATGTATGCTCTAATTGAAGTAAGACGTCATGCTGAGCAGGTGCAGCCGCACTATGTGATCATTTCTTGGTTGTTAGTCTTTGTAATATGATATCCTGGAGGGAGGAGTTGATAAATCTTCTACGTAAACGAAAGTTAAGTAAAAGAAATGAAAGGGTTGGGTGTGGTGAAAGGTAAAGCAGGTTTCACAGTATCTCCAGTTAGAAAGTACATTTATTGGGCTTGAGAAGTAAAGCAGCTGTTACTATTACTGCAATTTCAGTTGGAACTTCTATTGGCTGAGAATTGAGAACTGACTTTAGTCATGGCAGACGCTTTGTCCTTTCTGGAAGAGGATTTGACATGTCTCATCTGTTGTGATGTCTTCACCGATCCGGTCACTTTGAAATGTAGCCACAGTTTGTGTGAGGAATGTCTCCAGCGTTTCTGGACGACTCAGGACGTGCCGCAGTGTCCGGTCTGTCGGAAGGAATGCTCTCACGACGAGCCCACCAAGAGCCTGGCGTTCAGAGCGCTCTGTGAGTCCTTCAAGAAGAGAAAACCCTCAGCTGTTTCAGGAGACGTTTGTCCAGAACATGAAGAAAAGTTCAAACTCTTCTGCTTTGTGGACAAGCAGCCCATCTGTGTGGTCTGTTACACATCAAAGAAGCACGAAGATCACAAGTGTTCTCCTGTCAACGAGGCTGCTGGGAATTTAAAGGTGCGAAGAGTCTGGAATCTGATCTGACTGACTTTTGGCATCTTCAAGCTCAGTATTAAGAGTTTATCCTGTGATTCTAGGAGGATCTCAAGACACAAATGGACAGACTGCAGGTGACACTCGATGACCTCAAGGAAGCCCATGAGAGCTGTGTCGAACGGGCTGAGCTCAGTAAGGTATGTGGTTATGGCATGTTCAAGTCCTCCTGGGAAGTTCTTATTTAGGAATTAGGAAGTCTACAATCATTCCAACATGACTTGAACACACCATTAGTTTTGTAATCAGTAGTGAACTTTTACATTGTTAACAGAAAGGCTTAAAAGGTTAGTTCACCCAAAAATGAAAATTCTGTCATTAATTACTCACCCTCATGTCGTTCTAAACCCATAAGACCTCCGTTCATCTTCGGAACACAAATTAAGATATTTTTAATGAATTCTGAGAGCTCTCTGACCCTCCCATAGACAACAATGTAATTACCAGGATCAAGGTCCAGAAACGTAGCAATGAGATCGGTAAAATAATCCATGTGACATCAGGGTTTCAACCGTAATTTTACGAAGCCACGGGAATACTTTTTGTATGCAAAGAAAACAAAAATAACGACTTATCCACTGAACGTAAACAGCGTATGCTATTCTGTGTCAGCTGCGTCACGCTTTGATCTGAACGAAAACAGCGTATCCGCGTGGCGCAGCTGACACAGAATAGCATACGCTGTTTACGTTCAGTGCATACTCTCCAAAATGGCACCATGGTGACGCGGAGGAGACGAATTGTTGAATAAAGTCGTTATTTTTGTTTTGTTTGCATACAAAAGTATTCTCGTAGCTTCGTAAAATTACGGTTGAAACCCTGATGTCACATGGATTATTTTACCGATCTCCTTACTACGTTTCTGGACCTTGATCGTGGTAATTACATTGCTGTCTATGGGAGGGTCAGAGAGCTCTCAGAATTCATCAAAAATATCTTAACGACATGAACGACATGAAGGTGAGTAATTAATGACAGAATTTTCATTTTTGGGTGAACTATCCCTTTAAACCATTTCAGGAACACACCAATATGGATGAAAACCAAATAAAGGAGGAATTTGAGAAGCTCCATCAGTTTCTGAGAGACGAGGAGGAGAAACAGATCAGATCCTTGCATAAAGAAATGAAACTTCAAGATGAGAAACTCCAGGCCAGAATGAAGGAGCTCTCCGCACAGATATCAGATCTGTCTGAGAGGATGGCAGCCGTCTGGCAGGACATAGAAGCTGAAAACATCACATTTCTCCAGGTACAGATCAGATCAAATACTCAACGATACACATAAAACCAAAGACAAAAGTCAATCAGAGAGCTGTAATCTGAAGCAAGCGTATCTGATAATCAGTGTTCATGATCAATGTTTGCTCAACCTCATGACTGAACACTAATTGCTTTTTTATTTCTCATTCAGAATTACAGCGATACTTTAAAAAGGTGAGTCTTTCCCAATTAGCATTTGGTTATAGCTGCAATCCCATTTTATCCAGTGAACACCAAATATCTTACGGTTTATCTACACAGACTCCAACACCCATCAGTAGCAAACACAACCCCTGAACTACAAGAATATCAGCACTATCCCATTCAGACAGTGATCTTCACCACATGGGTCAAAATGCAGAACCTTGTGGAACAGCGTAAGTAACAACGTCTGCTTAGATTGTGTACATCATTTATTTACGCAAATGTTTCTCGTTGGTAGTAGTACACTGATATTGATTGGTTGGTGTTTTAACGTCGCTTCCTTGGCTATTTTCATGACGAGTAACAAGTTGAAAACCTATATAAGGTGTTTATATATATATAGCGTTGGATGTATGATATTAAGAACTTGTGTGTGATTCTGGAATGTTCTATTCAGCATCATGAATATATTTGATCTGCTCCCAGCGATTATTGAAAATATCCAATGTATTTTACCCAAAGAAAGGTTGACCGATGAAAAGCTCTGTAGTTTACGGTCATCTGTGTTTTTACAGCTCCTGTGACTCTGGACCCAGACACAGCATCGAGTAAACTGCAGGTGTCACAGGATTGCACCAGTGTTCAGTACGTAGAAAATAAACTGGTTGTGTTTGATAACCCAGAGAGAATGTATGTGGGAGTGCTGGCCTCACAGGGCTTCAGCTCAGGTGTGCACTGCTGGGACGTAGAGGTAAAAAACAACAGTCACTGGACGCTGGGAGTGGTGGCGGAAACAGTGAACCGCAAAAAATATTACAAATTGTATCCAAAGAAACATTTTTGGTGTTTTCATTACATGAATGCTACATACAAGCAAGGAAACGATCCTGTCAGCAATATTGATAGCAATGAGAGGCCAAATATCATCCGACTGCAGCTGGACTTTGATGAAGGAGAGCTGAGATTCATCGACCCTTCCAGAAACAGGATTTTGTGTACCTACACTGCTGGATTTCCAGAGAAAGTGTTCCCATATTTCTGTACTGAAGATATGATCAGCCCACTTAACATTTTCATGTCAAATAAACAAAAATGGTAAACCACAACTAACACAAAATTTGTTTTTATATACGTTGTGTTTTGTGCATGTGCCAAGATAATCCTCAAATGCGATGACCTTCATGCAGTGTGAATTGAGTTACAGTCTATGGTGTCCAAATCATTTTTAGGGCCACTGTATATCAAGCTATGTGATTATTTAATCATGTAATGTTTAAGTGTATAGGGTGAAACATTATAAATATGGCAAATTTTAATGTGATTATCAATGAAAAAATAAATAAAGACTATTTGGTGTACCAATGTGACATTATTGAATTGCAAGTGAAATGCAGTGTGGTTCTGACAAATAATGCTACCTATCAGATTATGCTACCAACACTGTATTTATCCTACTGAACACCGTCACCTCTGCCAGCTGATTGTTGGGTGGTGTTGGTGTTCCAGTGGAATTCCTCCTAATTTTAATTATTGTGGAGGATGACACATTCCTGCAATACCTGCTCTGATTAAACTCTCAGGCTATGAATACAAGTAAACCATAAACTGTCATAAACATGCCTAGCCTACCTGAGGGTGTTTGTCAATGTAATCAGCTTCATATTCTCCAAGGGCTGCAGAGACTGTGTTCAGTTTATTTATCCAATGACGCTAGGATTATGAAAATAATTTTAATAATCCGCGTCCAGCTATTTTTAGCTGTATAAAACAGCTCGTTTTGCTGTTTGATATTTCAAATGGGTGTGTCTTACCATATTATTTTAATCTATTATCTTAATTATGAACACACTGGTTTGTGGTGTTTGTTGTACTGCACGTTGTTAATCTCCTTATTTCCTTACAGCGGTTCCTTAAAGGGACTTTAGTTTAAGACACGCTCAATTGACAACAAATACAAATCACCAGAAGAAAAAAACGACTGTATTTACGTTAAAATTTTTAAAGAGCTGCTTGCACTTGCTTAGAATAAATATCTTGTTTTCATTCGAGCGCTCAGTCTTGTGGCCAGGACACATAACACACACTCATAGAAATCATACCACACACAGGACCAAAGTGATTTTTCCTTTTACCAGTTTTTAATAACCAAGTGGCACTGATATATCTGGCAGATAAAATAATAAACACAATGTAGCCTGATCTCAGCCGCTTGATCATGTATTTAATCAACACATATCATATCACCCTAATTTATTTAAAGGGGTCATATGATGCGATTTCAATTTTTCTTTTCTCTTTGGAGTGTTCCAAGCTCTTGGTGCATAAAGAAGATCTGTAAAGTTGCAAAGACTAAAGTCTCAAATCCAAAGAGATATTCTTTATAAAAGTTAAGAGTCAGCCACACCTACCTAAAACGCCTCGTTCTAACACGCCCCCACATGTCTACGTCACTATGTGGGAAGATTTGCATAACACCGCCCAAATGTTCACGCAAAGAAAGAAGGATTAACTTTTATTCTCGCTGTAGTATTGTTGTTGCCGCCGCCGCCATGTCGTGAAGACGCTGTGTGTTTCG
>NW_015551074.1:329183-334171 GCF_001515605.1 Sinocyclocheilus anshuiensis | reverse complement strand
CACTGATGATTCAAACGCGAGTTTTGAGCAGTGTAGAGTAGCGCTTGTTGTTTGTCATTTCTCCGATCACAAATGCAGACATGGTTTTATGTTTACGCTGCGCGATGCAACGCAACGCATAAAAATACAGTATAAGTCATTATAATCAGTAATTATGTCCCCACTGGATGCAACGAATGCCTCGTTTATAATGGGTTTTAATGTTTATGAATCATCACTCTGGTCGGACAGGGCATCATCACAGTATGGTAAGGGGCGTAACATTTCCGTCACACGCTTGAGGTATTCAGCCAATCACAATGCACGGGATAGCTGGCCAATCACAGCACACCTCGCTTTTCAGACCGATGAGCTTTGTAAAAATCAACGCGTTTCAGAAAGGCGGGGCATAGAGGAGAAACAATAATGTACAGTATGTGGAAAATAATGTGTTTTTTTAACCTTAAACCGCATAAACACATTTCATTACACCAAATACACAAAATAATGTTCTTTTTAGCAGCATCATATGACCCCTTTAACTTATAGGATTAGTTCACTATCAGAATAAAAATTTCCTGATTATTTACTCACCCCCATGCAATCCAAGATGTTCATGTCTTTCTGTCTTCAGTCGCAAAGAAATTATGGTTTTTGAGGAAAACATTCCAGGATTTTTCTCCATATAATGGACTTCAATGGGGACCAACGGACTGAAGGTCCAAATTGCCGTTTCAGTGCAGCTTCAAGGACTATCTATAGACTATATATTTCTTGTTTTTTTTCTTTTGTTTCTTTTACAGTCTATGCTCTATATGAGCTAAGGCCTTATGTAGTTTCAAGCCCATGTGTCACATGATCAGGATCAACAGTAATGCATTTGTTTTTTTTATATTTATGACTTTTAATTACTGTATTTCTACCAACAGTGTCATCATAAAATACAGTATGTGCAAACAGGTTATTGGTTTAAAATGAAAACAAAAATATTTAGCTTTTTGGATATATATATATATATCAGTACACTCTTGGCTGACAGACACACAACATATGATGAATATCAACACACATCAATCATATCAATAGGAAACACACTGAACAGGAACAAAGGTGCTTGAGCTTCCCTTTTTTTCTACAGTTTCTCAGGATGTGAACGCTCTTCTGTGACCCAGCAATCAGGCACTATTTACACTACAGCCACGTGTTAAGGCAACTTTCACCATCCATGCAGCAGCGGTAAGAACCGGAAGTGTGCGTCAGTTTTTAAAGGTTAACAAAGAGTCCAGTGCTTCTCCTCATTTATTAACATGCAATGTGTTTCCTCAGGGATTTTTGGTGAGCAAAGACTAGTGAAACGACAAATAACAGACTACCTTTAAAAACAGAAGGTGTTAAAATGTCATATTTAAACATGCAAAATGCCAAAAATTACATTAACATCATCCAAATAAAAAATGTAAATCTCATGAAAATACATCTAGGACACATATGACCTTGATAACAAAAAGAAAAAAAATGAAGCATATTTTTAGATATGAAAACTTTCCCTACCATAATGCATCTGGATAATTCCCAATTGCTCTATTACATGATTGTTTTGTTTTTATATTTCTTAATGCAAAATATAACTTCTTCTTTTTTTTCTTTTAATTTCAGTGATGAAATCTATGGAAGCTTGTTTCCTCGGGATAAAAAAAAAGTAATTGTGACTATATTTCGTAGTTCTGAGTTTTTCTCACAATTTAGACTTTTTTCTTGCAATTCAGAATTGTGAGAAAAAAATCTGAATTTCAAGATATAAACTTTGCACTCTGCAAATTGTGCAATATAAACGCAGAACAGCAAGATATAAACAGAATAAGATATAAGTACAGAATTGCAAGATATAAATGCAAAATTGCGTGATATAAACTCAAGAGTTGTGAGACATAATGCTGAATTGTGTGATATAAACTAAAAATTTTGAGAATAAAAGTCAGAATTGAGAGTCACAATTACCTTTTTTAAATTTTTATCCCGTGGCAGAAACAAGTTTCAATAAAAATCTGACCTGAAAATGTTCTTAACAGTTTCTGTGAGCTTCTCCATAACAACATACTCTTCATATCCATCAGACACTTACAAAACATCACAGAAAACATCATAAAAAGCCTAAATAAAATCTCCCCGTTTCAGAATATCCCTCAGTTTTCTTTTCTATGGGTCCATTAAAGCATAAATCCAGCGAATCTTCTCTTTTTCGGAAAAAGAAACCAGGAAAATTAGTTGCAGGATCATCTTGTCAGTTATTTCATGTAGTAAACAGTTAAATGATTCGATGTGTTTCCTTTACAAAATAATTAATTTGGTCCTTTTATTTCTAATTATTGTGATATAGCACAAATCCTCGGACACACTGGAGACGCGGTGAGGACGATTGTGCTCTAGTGTCCTGAGTGAAGCACCAAATTAAATAAATATATTTTTTAAATTATTAAAAAAAAGCTTTAACTTATTTTATTTCAGCTAGTTGCCAACATTTCTCATTTTCATTTAGTTTAATGTGATGTTCTAAAATAACTATAACTAAAAATGAAATAAAAATGTATAAAAACTAAAAATAGACATTAAAAAATAAATTAAGAAATATATAAAATAATAAACATTACTAAAACAACTTTAAAATTACAGATATTTCAACTAAAATTAAAAATAGAATAAAGAAAATAAAAAGGAAACATATCTCGTTTTCATTTAGTTTGACTTGATGTACTAAAATAACTAAAACTGAAATAAAAATGATATACATATTAGAAAAATAACAAAAAAATCACGATGTAGTCAGCTGAAAACACACCAACACACAATCACAACAACAGAAAAAAACCCAAAGGCAAACCTTAAATGTTGAGCAGGAGAAACCTACCTGGAAAGTCCATTACATGAAGAAGGCAATATATGATAGATTAGATTTATTAATTTAAATTTTAAGAATAAAGAAAATAAAAAGGAAACATATCTCGTTTTCATTTAGTTTGACTTGATGTACTAAAATAACTAAAACTGAAATAAAAATGATATACATATTAGAAAAATAACAAAAAATAAAAATGACTAAAACAACTTTAAAATTACTAATACTTCAACTAAAATTAAAATTAAAATAGAAAATAAAGAGGCAATATTTCTCATTTTCATTTAGTTTAACGTGATTTATGAAAATAACTAAAACTGAAATATAAGGAAATAAAAACTGGATACATTTATTTTTTTTTTAATGAAAAATGACTACAACAACTTCAAAATTACTAACACTTCAACTAACATTAAAAAGAAAACAGAAAAATAAAAACGAATTCAAAATATTATCTATACGTGGTACAAAAATAACAAACTAAAACTGAAATAAAAAGTAATAAGAATTATATAAAATAAAAAAATGACTACAACAACTTTAAAATTACTAACACTTCAACTAACATTAAAATAAAAACAGAAAATATAAAAAGAAAAATCTATATTTTGAATATAATATCAAAATATTTCTCATAAAAATACATCTCTATATATATATGTTCTATCCTAACAAACCATACATCAATGGAAAGCTTATTTATTCAGCTTTCAGGTGATGCATAAATTGACCCTTATGACTGGTTTTGTGGTCCAGGGTCACACATATATATACTGTATGTATATATGTATATGTGTGTATATACAGTATTTCACACTGCTTGACGTGTGACAGATCTGAGGTAACTTACGGTCGTTGTCGTGGACGATCTGGAAGTTCTTGACGGAGGCCTGCGTGACTCTGCCGTGGAAGTTCAGCACGTAGGACTGCGTGTCGTCGTTCCACACCGGCGCTTTATTATGCAGCTCTATCAGGTTCTCCAGCGAGTGATTCTGCCATTTACTCAGCAGAGACTCCTGCTCCTGAAACACACACGCGCTCATGCATCAGCAGCTGCACTCATCCTGATGATTTGATTGACAGCTGCGAGCGGAGACACTCACACACTCGGGCCGAACCGGAACCCGCTCGAAGTTCATGTTCATGCCAGGAATGACTACGGTCATCTTCCGCGGCCCTTTGAAGCCCAGAACATTGGTCTCCTAAAAACACAAATACACACAGCAATAAGAAATGGGCAAAAATAGTCAGAAACAGAGAGGAACAGAGACACACTGACGTAGCAGATGGCGACGAGCTCCTGCCGTGTGTTGGTTTCCTCCAGCAGCGCTCCGGGGGTTTTCGAGGGATTCGTGCCGTTATCATACACAGTAAACTTGGTTCCCATCAGATTAGACCTGCGGTGAACACTGAACATCATCAACTCCTGATCTATGGACAGCATCTGAGGCAGAACATCAGCTCAATCAAAATGTGTTTTCAGTCGTGGAGTTGGGCAGCGAAAGGTTAAAAGGACAACTGTGAAGCCTGTGTTTTTGATAAATTCAATTAAATTAAATGTATGCATTTAGCAGACGCTTTTATCCAAAGCGACTTACAGTGCATTCAGGCTATACATTTTTTATCAGTATGTGTAATAAAGCACATTAATTATTCAGTAAAAAATATACACAATTTCGCCAATTTTAGACGCCATCCTAAAATTCAAAAGGCAGCTATATATTTTCATGTTTAAAGATTTATACTGTGAAAAAATTCATATTAGAAATGTGTAAAATGTTATTTAGAAAATATTTAGTACCTATTACATTAAATTACTACATATTTTCTACTTAGATGTATTACTTATATTTTTATTTTAACCTATTTTTTATTGTTTACTGAAATCTATCTTTCATTATTTATTAACTTTTTTTATTTAAATATAATTTTTTATCATTTATTTTAACATTTTGTATTACTTTTATTATTTGTTACATTTTTATTTTAATCAAATTGTTATTTATTAAAAAAATATATTATTTTGTTATTCTAATACATTTTTGATTATTAATTTATTTTAATAAAATTATTATTTATTAGTGCTGTCAAATGATTAATCGCGATTAATCGCATC
>NW_015551074.1:305005-328995 GCF_001515605.1 Sinocyclocheilus anshuiensis | reverse complement strand
TATAAATACACACACATACAGTATATATATTGAAAATATTTACATGTATATATTTATAGTCATAAAATCTATATTATATATAAATATATTTAATATATAAACAGCATATTTTTCTGAAATATATACACACGTGTGTGTATTTATATATACATAATAAATATACACAGTACACACACATATATTATGTAAACAAAAAAATATATTTTGGATGCGATTAATCACGTTTAATCTTTTGACAGCACTGTTATTTATTTATAAAAAAAATATTATTTATTTTAAACAAATTTTTTTTATTTATGTATTTTAATCTAATTTTGTATTTTTTTTATTTAATAAATTTTATTTAATTTATTATTATTTTATTAATTTATTTATTTAAATAATTTACATTTAATTTATTTATTTACATTTTGTACACTGTTTTTATTCCTAACTTTTTCACGCCCCCCCAACACTCCCTTTTATTTAGCGTCATGCTCATGTGCTTCGATTAAAAACGCAGTACTGAAACCACAATTTACGCTTTAAAATAAAAGGGATGAGTTGAAATTTTCTGGATGTCACAAACGCTGTCAATAGATCTTGTACTGAACCAGAAACATCCGATTGATCGCAAGTTCACGGTGTTAAATATGATCCGATCGTTTGGAGGTCACTTGTGATTGAATCTCCTGAGACGAGATGAGTTAACACAAAAAACACGAGACATGCACCTCAGTTTTCCTATGAAGCTCTCGCCCTCAATCGTTTGGAGGTCACTTGTGATTGAATCTCCTGAGACGAGATGAATTAACACAAAAAACACGAGACATGCACCTCAGTTTTCCTATGAAGCTCTCGCCCTCACGGGACAGATCTGTGGCATCTACAGAGATCAGATAGTTGGATGTTTTGCTCTTTTTCCTCTTGCGTCCGGCCAATAAGAACACCTGATGAAAGAGAGAGAGAGCGATTAAACGTGAGCAGAAGTGATTGTGAAGGATGCGATGCGTTCAGATCAGACCTTCTTGCCGTCTTCTCTCTCCAGGTGCATGAAGTACGTGGGATAGAGGCCGCGGTCCATGCCCTTCTTGTCCCGCGAGATGCGACACTTGACCGTGACTCCCCGCGGAGCCGGACGGAGCACAAACTCCTCCAGATTATCCACCTCAACGGAGGAGCCCTCAGCCGACGGAGAACCCAGCGGGAGACACTCCTGACGGGACAGAAGACAAAACACACACATTTAGTCCTCTAACAGACATATCATTCATTATTCTCACAGGGTGCAACATGATTTTCATCTCTGTCTCTGAGAACATGAGGAAAGTTCACAAACTGAATGAAATACTTTCCCATATCCCAGTTTAATATTCAGAGTTTAATGGACTCTATGCACAATCGCTTCCGCTTTTAGGCCACTGCAACTTCCAATGCAGTGCAGTGTATGGAAATTCTGAGAAAATTAAGCACAAAATGAAACCTTGAGGCAGTGTTACACAACAGGACAAAGCAATATTGATATGGTCCACTATTATTAAGGTGTTTTTATTTATTTATTTATTCCAATTTTTAATTATTATTCATTTATTTTAAATCTCTTTTTTTATTATTTACTTAGTTTTATCTATTTATATTTTAAACAAATAGATAATTTAATTGTATATTTAGATTTTTATCTATTATTTATTTCAATTGTTACATAATATTTGAAATACTTTTTAAAATATTTTATTATTTTAATTATTTATTAATCAATTCATTTATTTTAATTTAATTGTATTTATATTTTTAATCTAATGTTTTAGTATTTATTAATTTATTCTAATAAAATTTTTATTATTTATAATTTTTAATCTAACATTTATTTATTTAAGAAAATGTTTCATTATTTATTTTTTATTTTAATCTATTTTCACATTATTTATTTATTTATTTTAATAATTTTTTCTTTTTAATATTTTATTATTTTAATCTTTTTTCATTATTTATTTATTTTAATCTACTTTTATTATTTATTTATTTTAAGCTATTTTCCCATTATTTATTTATTTTAATCCATTTATTTTATATTTAAGTATATTTTTAATGTTTTATATATTTTTTATTTTGATTAGCAAAACAAAATGGTATTTTTTTATTTAGTTTTTTATTTAAAGCTTCTGTAATTCACTGAAGCATTGCGGTTTAATATAATACACTAAAATGTTATGTTTACTATAGTTACTAATATATATAATATACTATATTGTAATTATTTGTAAATTGACAGTTATATGATAAGACAGAAAGAGTTTGCTACAGTTTGCTGTAGGACAACACTATAGCAATGCTCGCGGAGCACTGAGAGTTTAGCAGAAATACGCAGACACTTAAGAGTCCATTTGCCCAAAACGGCGTGACTCTGTTTATGTGTAGGTTGTTGTGTCTGTCTGACCGTGGTGGATTTGGTGCTGGAGGCCGACGCAGGACGAGTGCTCTCTGTGTTCGGCTCTTCAGCTTCATCATCATCATCATCATCATCATCATCCTCACTGGCCTCGTCGTAGTTCATGCTGCCAGAAAGTCCTGAGAGAAACAGAGTTTAAAGAGCTTGAGATGAGAAACAACAGCTGCTGCACTGAGACGAGGACTGCCATTTACACAGCCTCCTGAGACACACACTCACACTCACACACACACACACAGACTGTGTGCTCTTTTTGGCATTTTTAAAATGTCCCCAGCAGTCTTTCGGTAATATAATTTATAGTAGTAAACTCTCTATAGTTCTTAATAGTTTTGTTCTTTTTACACTCTTTATACATTTTGTGTACTGTTTTGCATATAAATGTTCAAAGTTATAAAAAAAGTTAGTAAACTTCTTATTAAGAGGACAACATGTAAGTGTCTATAACTTCGTTATAGACGTTTGTGTGTGCGTGTGCGTGTGTGCATGTGAGCGTGTGTATGTGCGTGCGTGCGTGTGTGTTTGCGTGCGTGCGTGTGTGTGTGTGTGTGTGCGTGTGCGTGTGCGTGTGTGTGTCAACCATTTTTGTGAAATAAATTAGCAATTTGTGTGTGTGTGTGTGTGTGAGTGTGTGTGTGTGTGTGCGTGTGTGCATGTGAGTGTGTGTGTGTGTCTTACCGCGTCTCTGCAGCAGAGTGTGTATGTCCGGTTTGGGCTCCAGCAGTGTGTCGGTGTCGGCGTCTGTCTCTGGCTCTTCTGCAGCGGGCGGCGGACTGACCGACAGAACCTGGATCTTACTGCCCAGATCTGGAGCTTCTGAACCCAGCAGAGCCGCGGGGCCATCGATGCCTGATGGACAACACACACATACAGCCGCAGGGCGAGATACTGAATGCAAATCAAAGCACAATGTTTAATTCTAGATCTATTCAGCAGGCAGAGAGATCATTTTTGTTTGATAGTGGAAACTAAAAAGTCTGACTGCAAATGAATGAAAAACCTCCCAGAGAGAATGAAGGACAAATATCAGATATGTGTCCTGATAAACAGATAAGAGAAGCCAAAACTATATTGATGCAAAACTGTGGGATTAATAATAAAAAGCACAGTGAGGAGTGTCATGATTTAAAGGGCTAGTTCAACCAAAAATGAAAATTTGCTGTTAATTTACTCACCCTCAGGCCATCCAAGATGTAGGTGACTTTTTTTCTTGAGTAAAACAGTAAAGAAGATTTTTAGCTGTAATCGTAGTCCTTGGTGATTCACAAAATGCACGTCAATGGGTACCGTCCCTTCAAGAGTCCAAAAAGTACATCAGGCAACACAAAATGAATACCTGTGGCTCCTGACGATATATTGAGGTCTATTGAAGTGAAATGATCAGTCTGTGCAAGAAACTGAACATTATTTACAACATTATTACCTGTAATCCAGAGAATCAGGCAAACAGGATTCTTTTCTGAGAACTGGTTCTTTCCGACAGTTCGTTTCAATGAAGTGGTTCGATTCACTAGTTTGTTTGCGTAATCACGCAATATACGCGATTATATTATTAAAGCATGGTGTGAAACGTGGATGTTTTACATGTCTAAAGCATATAAAGTGAATGAACTAGTCTTCATCAGCTCACCTTTTTACATAAACAATGAGAAACCATAAAAACGTTCACTTGCCCTCTTCATTCAAGTGTTCGGTTCACACATGCTCATATCAGCGGCTCATCAGTCTTCAATCTGAGTCGAATTGTTTCCTCAGTTCAGTGACTGTTGGAGGAACTGGAGCACTGAATGATTCATTCATCATAGGATCAGATACGCTGCTATTATAACTCATTTTGAGTTGGAGTGACTGTCAGGCATCCGAAAGTGAGTTCTGATTGAGTAACTTGTAGATCTGTGTTGCTCCAGCCGCAAACTGTTTCAGACGCTTCAGTCTAATTTTGCTTCAACTAGTTCACCAAAAACAACCGTTTTTTTTGTTCACGAACCGGGCATCACGTTTTCTTGATTCTCTGGATTACAGGTAATAATGTGGTAAATAATGTTCAGGTTCTTGCACAGACTGATCGTTTCGCTTCATAAGACCTCAATGTATCGTCAGGAGCCACGGGTATTCATTTTCTGTTGCCTGTATGTGCTTTTTTGATTGAATCACAAAGGACCACAGTTTGAGGTGAAGATCTTCTTTACTGTTCTACTGAAGGAAAAAGTCATCTACATCTCAGATGGCCAGAGGATGAGTACATTAACAGCAAATTTTCATTTTTGGGTGAACTGTCCCTTTAAAGCCTCACCATCCAGGATGATGTCACTGGCAGTGCTGAGGTGCGTCTCCACGAGTGGCGCTTGTTCTTCACTGCGGCGGGGCCGCGAGCGCCGCGGACGTCCCTCTGAGTTCGGCTGGACCATCAGCGGCTCCTGACGCTTCCGCCGCTGCTTCTGCTCCAGCAGCGCCCTCTGCAGACACAATAACACCATTAACACACTCAGATCATTCATTATTCATCATTTAATAGATGCATACAGTGTATTTAATAGAGGGTCAAACCATTAGAGCAAATATAAAACGAGGGTGTTGTCTGTTATTGTGGCTTTATAGAGAACATGCAATCAGATCATGAGATACATTGAGAGACTTACTGTGCTTGAATCATCATTCTGCTGTTGTGTTTATATTTCAGTGTTGTTATTGTTAACTAAAACTATTGAAAATCATTTTCAGTCATTTAAATAAAGATAAAAATTTAAAAATATAAACGTTACAAGAAAAACTTAAACTTTAAAATATGAATGGGAACTTGAAATGTTCTTTTTATTCCAGTGTTATTACTGTTAACTAATTTTTCGGTAATTGAAATAAAATAAAATATGATATAAATATATAATATATCTAAATATTAAATATAAAAACTTAGACTTAAAAATGTAGACTTGAAAAACAAAAACTTCCAATATTGTTATTCTTAACTTCAACTATTAAAAATCATTTGTCGTTAATTGAAATTAAGCTGAAATAAAATATAAATATTACATAAAAACTTAAACCTATAAGAACATTAACGTAAACTTAAAATGTTTCTTTTCAGTGTTATTATTGTCAACTAAAACTATTAAAAAATGTTTCTGGTTTATGTTTATTTTAATTGAAATAAAATACAATAAAATAAATGGACTCTAAAATAAAATAAAATAAAATAAAATAATGTCCTGGCAACTAACTGAAATAAAAAAGTTCAAGTTGAAGTACTAAAATTACTAAAACTGAAAGCAAAATTAATTAAAGCTAAATATAAAAAGAAAATAATAACATTAAAATAAAAGCTAAAATATTAATAAATATTAGTACATAAATAGTACTAAAATAACACTATTCTATTCTACTATATAAGCAATTTAAGCTACGACATGTTGTCCACTACATTATTCCCATACTTCCATTTGTGTTTTTTCATAGTTTTGATGATTATAAAATGTGAAAAACAGTCATACGAAAGAGTAAGCAGGAGCATCACAACATTTGACAGCTATTGTAATACAAAGATAATCTACTACAGCTGAGATGAAAGAACAGCGAGAGCTCAGCGCAGCACAGGAAGTGAACGATAACAGTCAAGCATCAGAAGGATGAACCAAAAACACACACAATCCTTCCCAGAAACGAAACACTCACAGAAAGAAGTTGACGCACACTCGCTAGAATCATCCTTACAACAGCAGAACCGGGCAGTGTGTGCGTTTGTGAGAAAGAAGTGGGATGAAATGACAGCAGACGACAGACAGGAAGAGAAATGAGGGCTGCTGACACAATAAGAGTTTGAGCGAAGAAAGGTTTCACTTAAGTTCACCTCACGCTGAAGGAGCGGAGACACAGGAAACAAGACCTGTCAATCATTTCACAACGGAAAGTAATGTCTACACTGTGTATTATTGTGATTTATTGTGTGTTATTCTGTATTGTTGCATTTTATTGTGTTTGGATGTTTATTTGTTTTGTTGTGTTGTCACGCGTTATTGTGTTTTGATGTGTGTTTTTGTGTTTTATTGTGTTATGTATTGTGTTATTGTTTTGATGTGTTTTTTGTATTTTGATGTGTATTTTTGTGTTTTGATCCATGTTATTGTTTTGATGTGTTTTTGTGTTTTGATGTGTATTTTTGTGTTTTGATCCATGTTATTGTTTTGATGTGTTTTTGTGTTTTGATGTGTATTTTTGTGTTTTGATCCATGTTAGTTTTGATGTGTATTTTTGTGTTTTGATCAGTTATTGTTTTGAAGTGTTTTTTGTATTTTGATGTGTATTTTTGTGTTTTGATGCATGTTGTTGTTTTGATGTGTTTTTGTGTTTTGAAGTGTGTATTTGTGTTTTTATGATTGTGTTATGTTTTGTCGTGTAAATGTGTCTCACCTGTTTCTCCAGTTTCTGCTGTCTGAGGTTCAGACTGTCGTCCTCCAGTGAGCTGAAACACAACAAACAACAATAAAAACCCATTAACAACACACACACACACACACACACACACACACACTTACACCATTTCATTCAGTAGATAAGTTCATTATATTCACTAATGGCTGAATCTGAATCTAAAACACATCATTTGACATGTTGAGAGATTGAACGTTGCATTGTGAGTGCTTTCACTGGCATCAGTCATCTATCAGTCATTGTGTTGCTAGGCAACTGAAAGACACCCAAACGAAAGAAAATCAATTTCTCGCAAACATCTTCACATGACTATGTGTCTAAAAATACACACCCACACCCACATAAACACCCACACTGCAGAGACCGGAGAAACATTTCAGACCTGCGTTAAAAGTATAAATATGAAGCTTGTATTTTTGATTAAAGCATCATAGTATAAAGTAGCGATTTTGTTGTACCTGGTCATGGCAGTGGACGCGAAGCTGGAAGAACTGGAGGGTCTTTGTTTCCATGGCGATGACAGACGGATGCAGAGGAGAGAAACACAAGAGAGGAAGAGTCAGTGATGAAAATGACGAACACACACCTGAATTAATGTTTCATGCTGACGAAGGTAAGGTGACACACAAGCTGTCTGATGTGACTCCTGTGTCGCTGTGGTAACCAGCGCCAACATGACAACCACACACTCTGACAGATGCTCTCCAGTTAAGAAAGAAAGAAAGTGCTGTGAGAGGAATGCGAGTGTTGAGTGGAAACTTCGCCTCTCAGTGGATCTGAAGATCTCAGAGGAGCAAAACATCAACCAACACAAACCTGACCATCATCTCACACACTCCTTCCATCCATCCATCGTTCAATATTTTTATCTATCGATCTATCTAGGAAGAAAAAAGAAAGAAGGATCAAATGGATGAAATGAAGCAGTAATAATGCAGTGTTGTGTGAGGAATGTGAGTGATATCTATCAATTGTTCTCTTTTTATCCATCTATCCATCCATCCATCCATCCATCCATCCATCCATCCATCTATCATCCATCCATCCATCTCTCCATCTCTCCATGTATCCATCCATCTCTTCATCTCTCCATGTATCCATCCATCCATCCATCTCTCCATCTCTCCATGTATCCATCCATCCATCCATCCATCCATCTCTCCATGTATCCATCCATCCATATATGCATCCATGCATTTGTACCTAATGTAATATTTTTAGGAATCAATCACAGCAAAACGTGTTTTCCCGTCAATGTCAATAAACCCTGCATCCGTCAATCCATTAATTTATACTCATTTACTAAACATTCTATCATTCATTATAGAGGAAGAAATGTCCGCATTGGGAAACAACAGCAGCGTCATTCAGGAAATGAAACACTGTGAGCTTAATGACTGCAAACACACCTGACAAACACACAACAGAGTGACTGTCCTCATGTGAATACAAACCACACACACCTCTATATGAAACACAAGCTTTGAACACTAAGCCTCTGTTTGTCTGGCTGAGAAGAGCTCTTCACCGTCTCCATGTCGAGTGTGTGTGTGTGTGTGTGTGTACCTGTATGACCAGTGGCTGTAAGCGGGCTGAGAAGAGCTCTTCACCGTCTCCATGTCGAGTGTGTGTGTGTGTGTGTGTGTACCTGTATGACCAGTGGCTGTAAGCGGGCTGAGAAGAGCTCTTCACCGTCTCCATGTCGAGTGTGTGTGTGTGTGTGTGTGTGTGTGTGTGTGAGTGTGTGGCATGGGCGTCTCTACCTGTGCAGATCATGAGGGAACACACGCATGACAGCCACAGGTGAGCCCTCAGGGCTGCTGCTGGTTACTATGGCAACAGCACCCCACAGACACCCTTTGATAAGCATGATGTTGCCGAGCGTTTGGTGTCACTCTGAAGTGTGAACGCTTCTCCACGTGAAACCCACCAGCCTAAAACTGCACACACGTCTGCATTAATGCATGTTTGACATTTGCAATATAGCATAATCGAAAACTTTTTAACTCTAATGTGGTATTATAGTTTTCCTCAATCGATTTGGCTCATTTTTTAAAAACGGTCCTAACCTTCTCTAAACTGTAAATGCAATTGTCACAACTGTTATATGGGACATCACAACTCTATTGCATGTATGCATAGTAACTCACCCAAAACATTTACAGTGTTTCTCAGTTTTCGTCGCTTTGGCTCAAATGAGTATTTTGTTTTTCAAAACAATGCTCAGATTTCTGAACAATTCGTTTCTTGTTCCTGCTAGCTTTAAACTTCTAATGCATTTAAGCAGACTGCATATGTTTTGGCACAAAAGTACATTTGTCTACAATTTGCATAAATGCACATGGCTTGTTGATCAAAACTGATGAGAGCAAAATTCTCAGTGCAAAATTTCTAAAAATGTTTTCACCATGTGAGCCATCAAAATCAAAATCTCTCAGAAATACATGTATATTTTATAAATAGCTCTGATTGACGTCTGCTAAATGTTTGTGTGTGTACTACAGTACTGCTTTTCTCAGTAAACTTTTACCTACTGTTGATCTAAAAAGATGAACAGCCAGACAAAATTTAATATATCATTATAGACTAAATATATCTTTAGTAAGCAGTCAGTGGAAAAAACAAACGAAAAATGATATTGCTATTAGGGGTGGGCGATATACCGTTAGAAATGTGTCAACCGGCAGAGATTTTGGACTATCGTCTCTATTATAAATAGCTCTGATTGACGTCTGCTAAATGTTTGTGTGTGTACTACAGTACTGCTTTTCTCAGTAAACTTTTACCTACTGTTGATCTAAAAAGATGAACAGCCAGACAAAATTTAATATATCATTATAGACTAAATATATCTTTAGTAAGCAGTCAGTGGAAAAAACAAACCAAAAATGATATTGCTATTAGGGGTGGGCGATATACCGTTAGAAATGTGTCAATCGGCAGAGATTTTGGACTATCGTCTCTATCGCGTTTACATGCTCACGTGACGTTGCTGTGCAACATGGTCACGAAAACTTATCATTTGCACACTTTAAGCATTGCGGTTTAAAAACAAGTGATTTTAAGCCGCTGAAACACAATCAGCAGCGAAAGAGAACTCATTTGGCTATATGCGCTGTCAGAGAGGCGCGCGCACGTGAAGATGGTGCTCATAGACTTTTTGCCGCTTTATAGGCCTTGAACGGTTAAATACACACACTTGTTTGAGTCAAAATGCCCTTCTTTGCAAGTATCCTCATCAACACAGTAATTTAAGTAATTTAATTACTTGAGTGAAAGCAAACAGTTGAGAAAGAAAGCACATATGTATAGTAACAGTATACTGGATCCGGGCAGCTCTTAAAGTGACAGCAGTCTAATATTCCTTTTGTAACTTTAACTTTTGAAGAAATATATATTTAATTTACACGGTGAAGAATATGCAGTGTTTTTATACATTTGTTTACTTTATACAATGTATTTAGCATTTTTTTTATTTGTTCTACTGTAGATTTTTGTCCCGTTGCTTGTAATTAGTTTCTTATTCTTATTTAATCGCCGACTGTTGACTTGTCTTCAGTGAGCTTGAGTTTTGTTTTTGTTTTTTTAAATTTAGGCTAGTATTCGTTTTTGGTGATATTGACACTGGTGACAAGAATAATGACAACTCTATGGTATCAAAAATGTTGATCATAAAGACCTTATTTAAAGCAAAAATAACTATATTGTGATATATAACGATACGGGAAATAAAATTACTCATATCATGATATAAGATTTCCGTCATATCGCCCCTTAATTGTTATACAACAAACATTTCCAGAATTGACTGCCATGCTGAAACAAACATCTAAACATATTGAGCATTTAGACCAACTTTTCATTTTGGTGGCTCTGGTCAATTTACTTACACAATAACCAGGTTTCGAAGCACGAGTTTTGGGTGAGTAACTGCATTTTGCAGACATGCAATTTTGTAGAAAAATTGTAGAAAGCTTTACTTACTCTTTTGCGCATATGGGCCAAAACGTGCAATTTGCTTGAATTAATGAGAAATTAAAATCTGGTGTGAACAAGAAATTGATTATTCAGAGATGCGAACTTTACTGGTTTGAGGGGAAAAAGAGAGAACTGAGTCAATGCAAATGAGAAAAATGTTACTTATTCTTTTGCATACGTGGGTTAAAATACATGCAATTTGCTTAAATTAATAAGAAATTCAAATCTGGTTTGAACATGAAACTAATTGTGAAAGAAAAAAAAATGTGATTCAAGAATTGAGCCAAAACGTTCGCGTGAAACTGACAAGTTTCAGAGGTCATATAATCATTTTATCATATTTTTTCATTGAGGTGAAGGGAAAATTATTTTTTACAATCATTTTGCACCACCTCTCTGAAATATTTATTTAAAAAGTTGTGATTTTAAACTTCTATATGGTCTACTGTTATGCATCAAATTGCATCATAAATCAATAAGACAAAATGCTTTTAAGGAATAATGGTCTCTATTCTTCCTCCTAATTACTTCTCTGTGAGGGAATGGAACTGTCTGATAATCTTGTAGATATCATTGACAGGTAAATGTCAACGTGTCACTGTAAACAAGATTTTTTGGACTGAGGAGGAAGTTTTGAGGAAGTTCTGAAACTTTTATTTTAAAAAGAAGGAAAGTCTGAAAATCCGCTCTAACCCCAGACTGCTGTGTGTAAGTCGGTTTGGCAAGCAACCGTCTGTTATGTAAATTATTATAAATGTAAACGCAAACTGCAATCATCTCATCTGCAGCGTGTCATTTCCTCTCACGGCTCTGATAATGATGCCAATCTCAGGCTGTGCTGTACTTCCACGTTCATCTAATGGCTACCGAACAGACCGTAATTGCACCATAATAACACTCTCAGATTCAGACTCAGGTCTGCGAGTGGATGGACCATTTTCTGGCTTTGTGAATGAACTCCTTGAAAATGCACGCTGCGATTTGTGAAGCCAGGCCAGCTGCATTCATCAAGAGATCTAGGAGACACACACGTGCAAATAAATAGACAAATAAACACGCCAACATGCATGCAAATACACAGCAAGCCTAATGCATTCTGTGTCTCAGTGCTGTTGGTTATAATAGACCACAACAGTCAGGGTCCAGAAGTAAAATCCCATTCATTTTCCCCAAAATTAAAGCTTTCAAGATCTACCATAAGCTTTGAGGTTCAATGTCTGTAGCTGACACAAGTCAGTGTCACTTCATTTTTAAAACACTTATTCAACAGCCAAACTCACTTAAAGGAATAGTTAACGCAATAATGAAAATTTGCTGAAAATGTGCTCACCTTCAGGCCAAGATGTAGATGAGTTTGTGTCTTCATCAGATTTGGAGAAATGTAGCATTGCATCACTTGCTCACCAACGGATCCTCTGCAGTGAATGGGTGCCGTCAGAATAAGTAAGTGTTTCTTACAAACACTCAGCTTTTGTCTTCACAAGACATTAACTGCTGGACTGGAGTGGTGTGGATTACTTGTGGATTATTGTGATGTTTTTATCAGCTGTTTGGACTCTCATTCTGACGGCACCCATTCACTGCAGAGCATCCATTGCTGAGACACTGATGCAATGCTACATTTCTCCAAATCTGATGAAGACACAAACATCTTGGATGATCTGACGGTGAGCACATTTTCAGCAAATGTTCGTTTTTGGATGAACTATTCCTTTAATCTTAAAGCAAATCCACTAATTACAGAAGTCATTGTAACCATAGAAACAGGAATCACAGCAAAAACGTTGTGCAATGATCGCCCACTCCAATGAAGCAACGCAAATGACGTAATGGATTCAGACTCCCTGGACTCTCAAAAAACTTATATATCTGCATGTTTGAATACTTTGCAACAGACTTGTGCTTATAATCTATGATATAAGTTATAGTTTCATATTGTACTGTCGTTTCTGTTTCCATAATTTGCAATGCTTCATGGGATGAGTTAACTAAAAAAAAAATATTTTTTAAAATAGTTTTTGCTTTGAATCAACTTTGTGGCTTATCTCAGCGCTGGTTGGTTAGAGAAAATGTAAACACTTAAAAAGCCACTGTTGGACTCTATTGCACGCAAACTCCAAGGACACACAGAAAAATTGCAAACATGAGGACCGGACCACTTTCCATCAGATAAAACCTCATCAAATCCCAACACAAAGCAAGAAACAATCCAGAATCCCATCCATCCAAACCGAGAGACGACATTAGGAGTCAAACTCACAGCAGAAGCCGAAATGGAAGCTGTTTTGTCATTATCAGAGATGTGACTTTAAGAAAACTACATCAGCCGTTCTCAGAAGAAGGCTGGAAGTTAAACAAAAGCTGCAGATAAATCCAAACCACTTCCTGTCCTGGTGCTTCAGATGAAACCACAATGAATTCCAGTTCAGGCATCGTGGGAGGGGAAGGAGTGCGGTTCTGATAGGACTGAGCCCGGTTGAGTTTGGAGGAAGAAACTGAGAGCAGATGTTGAAAATCATCTTAGTCCTGCCAACACATTCGACTCAAGATTTCAGCTGCAATGCATCCTCACAGCTGTCAGAACAGATTCATCAACAACACTCTGCTAAACGATTCTAATGAGAGACTGTCATTAATTAATCACTCCACATGAGCATTATTAACAGCAGAACTGTCAAAACTGGTGTAGGACTGACTTTGAAACAATTCTAATTTAAAAATTGCTAAATTTCACAAAGTAGAAAGTGAAGTAGTGTTTTCTTCTAAAACATACTCCAATAATGTTTTATTTACAACTTCGAAAAATTGAGAATTTGTCTAATAAAGTGCAAAGAAAGTGATCTGCTTTGCACTTCTCGGCCACCGTACAAAACATTATTTATGCATTTGTAATTGCAGGTTAAATGCATTCATGTCTTGCATTAAACAAAATACATGTGTGTAAATTCATCTAAAGGCCACTTCAGATGCAGCTTCTGTTTTCATTTAATTTGCTCGGTAACAGCCCAAATGTCTTATTATTCTAATTCCCTGATTAAATGTAAGAATTTGACTCAAAAGATAATGGACACTTTTAGAAAAAATGGCTTTAAAAAAGGTAAAAATGCCCATAAAATGTAAAAATCAGTTTAAACTTATTGGAAAAGATTAATTTCTATCAGTATAAACGGACCACCACACAGAATATGAAGAATATTAAAAACATTAGGAGTCAGCTGTCTTCGGCAGTCCTTAAGATACCAGCACAATAACACACTCAGCAAAATATCGTCTAATTATCGTTATCGATAAAATCCCAGAAAATATCGAGATATCATTTTTTGTCGATATCGCACACCCCTAAAAGGAAGTACAGCAAATACCTGATTAATGCATAAATACTTCATAATTAAAATAATAAATTATTATTTTGGCATTGCAACGATTAGAAAGGGGGCTTGTTATGAAAACAATGTGAAATGGATGTGACTATAAACTGAAAATATTTGTAATTTGTAAAAGTCGGCTGGCTACGTTATGACGTCGTGCCCACGTAGTTATTACGTCATCGCCGCGTCAGACGCGTGAAACCACTGGTAATGTGATGATATGCATAAGTATTAGTAACAATTACGCACACTCTCATTTATTTGAGTGATTGTTAATGAATTACAGTCATTGGTTCACGCGCCTGCTGCACTGATTGATCAAAGGTTTTTAATTAATAACGATAAATTTAGCCATGAGGCGTTTGCTGTGTTTCACAGACCGTGATATCCATTCATTTATGACTGATGATGTGCGATATGTTCATCTGTTATCTATCATCCTCCAGCTAACAGTTAAGTTAACCGCTGCTCCACCAAATCCGGCTGACTCCACTCACTCTCTCCTGCTTTATTTTCCCCTCTCTTCTGGTCTTAGTTCGGCTGTCTGGTTGGGATTGGTGTGTTTGTTCCGAGTCTGCGTGTGTTGTTTGGTGTCTTTAGCTTTGGCTGATGTTACAGCACGCGCGGAACACAACAGGACCCAACCGAAAAACCACAGCAAAGTTACGAAAGATACACGAGCACGCAGTGCTCCCCAAATGGACGTCGCTTTTGGATAATTTCTAAGAATTGTGTTTCCATCGGTGTCTTACCTGCTGTAGTAACTCATGTTTATCCGCCGTTGCTATGGATTCCTCCACTGCTGCCGCGTCGCGTGAGTACCCGCAGCGGCCGTGACCAGAATGCGCATGCGCACACGAGTCCTTCGCTCAAAATCATTAATAATTCTTCCTCGAGAGGGCGCGTGACGGCTCAGAAAATCCAATCCTCCGTGTTACGTTAAAAAATCATATATGTAAAAATTTAAAACAAATGGAAATTCCACTCTGAAACCTATAGGAAATAATCCACTCATCTTAAACGACTGTGATTGGTCCATCTGGAAATGCGCTGTGAAAAGTAACTGATATCATGTGACAGCGCCGCTCGCTTATTTTATGCTTCAGCAGCAATTTGAACAAACTTACACTGGAGAAACAATATTTCAAATTTCACTGAATATAAAAAATAAATTGTCAAAGCGGGAGAATTGTTTTTATACCCATTTTATGATACATAATGCTAATTTTACATTCTGATTGGTTAAGCGTTGCCAAGTCAAATAAAATCCCCGATTTACTGTTTATTTTTTTATTTATTTTTTTATTTCTTTTCTCACAGTTATAAGGCAGACTGGATATGACAGATGTCACACTTACCATCGATGGACAATATACAGATTTTATTGTATTTTGCTCTGAATTAAAAAGTTTAGCTGATTGCCTGTGTAAATTAAAAAGAAACAACAAAGCAGTTAAAACATATCAGATTTTAAATAAGATTATTGAGTCACCTGTAAATAGAGATTCAAGGTTTAGATTATTTTTTTCCTATCCCCCAACTTGAGTCAAAACGAAACGTATTTTATTTATTTATTTTGATGTTTTCTTTGTTTATACTCTCAATCCCTCCCTATATGTATGATGTTCTTACTCATTTGTTAATATAGCCTACTTTAACAGTCTGTTTTACAATGTCAAATGTTACCTGCAATATGTTAATAAAAAAAAAAAAAAGAACATTATAAAATAAAATTGGGCCTGTTCCTCGCTTATTGTGAGAAGTGTACGCCCTCTTTCGGGGACTTGTTTTAAATACAGCTGCTTTGGTTTAGTCAAGTTAGTTAGTGCTGGTTTGCTGCTGGTCTCCCAGCTCCGTTCACCTTCTCAGAACTTCTCAAACGTTCTCAATGATCAACAAATATCCTTACAGTAACGTTAATAGAACATTCGTTCAATGTAATGTGTTTTTTAATCATGTTCTCAAAATGTTAGCACAAAAACATCATTTATCATGGAACAGTTTTCCCTGAAACGTTTTTTAATCGTTCCTACTTGTTTCAGAACGTTCAGAGAACATTCAAAACGAACATTCCCATAATGTTTGCCAAATGATCAAATGGAATGTTCCCTTAACAATCATCCAGCCAAGAAACATTTTTTTTAAACATTAAAAAACTAGACTTTGTGAACGTTCAGAGAACATTTAGAAATAACAATGCAAAACATTCTTAGAACTGATTTTTGGGCTGGTGCAGGTCTCCAGAAAAACCTTGGTGGAGCTGGTTGAGGTAGCTTTATTGATTATGTTAAAATAATAAGTTCCACATTAACAAATGAAAGGCATATTATACGTGTGAATGAGGTGAACAAATACTTTTTGGATCCACTGTTTAAGCCAATTTAAACGACAGATAAATTAATTTTGATCCTAAAATCTCTATGGCAGTGTAGAGTGGTTTTTCCTATTCATCTCAACTACACTTGCTCTCATTTGCTATAAGGGTTGTTACAACGTTCTGACAGAGATGGTTTTGAATCTTATAAAACATATGATGATATGAGAAAGAGTGAAAGTGAGAATCTGATAGAAAAGTGTATGAACAGCCTCCTATGTGACAGAAAACAGACGGTTGTTCAACATTTAACAACTGCTTATAATGCCTGTACTGTACTTTGATTAAGCAGGCCAGAAAACAGCTCTTCGATACATGTATTTTCTGTGTAGCACCTGTGCACACATATTGCTTGCAAAATAGCCCAAAATAGTGGCGCACCGGGGGTCTATGGCGTAGGTGTTTTCTGAACCCTTCGTTCTTCATCAGCCACAATAACATGAGAGAAGACATGAAGGCAGACAAGGTTACGCTGAGAAAAACACATGCAGCTGCTCATCCTACGTGGACATACATGAGATTATTTATACAGATCATCTCAATGAAACAGCCGAAAAGCCATCCCCAAACAAACACAATCTGACTCTGAACAGGAAGCGCGAATAAAACCTTTGGGAACATCATGATGCTTGCATTGCACATTTGTTAGATGCATAAACATAATTAGTACAAAAATAGTTTTGACAGAGCTAGTCTGACAGAAAGCAACAAATATAAACTAAGTGTGCTATGGCTAGACATTTAGGAGACGTGTTTTGCTCTGAACACACTGTAAAAATGATATGATTAAGGCATGCTGTATGTTTTTCCATTAACTATTCAAAATAATTTAACCCATTTCAACTTCATTTTTTTAATTATATCACGTTCAACTCAATTTTTAAGTCAGTTTAATATAATTTCAGTTCAAATAACTTGTACAGCCAATTTTATTATATTTAAAGGGATAGTTCACTCAAAAATAAAAATTCTGTCATCATTTACTCACCCTCAATTTGCTCCAAACTTGTAAGAGTTTCTTTCTTCTGTTGAGCACAAAAGAAGATGTTTTGAAGAATGTCGATAACCAAACAGTTGATGGTAGCCATTGGCTTTCAATGGTTACCGTCAACTGTTTGGTTACAAAACATTCTTCAAAATATCTCAACAGAAGAAAGAAACTATCCCTTTAAAAGCTCAAGGCACTAACTGAACTACAGTAGGTGGACTTTTTTTACAGTAGATTTTTGTCAAATGCAGAAACACAAATTCTGGCCCTGCAAAGGGCCTTTCTACTGTGCATCTTATTAGCTGCATATTTCAATAGGAAATACATCAAAAAATTAAGAAAGAATTGTACAAACTGTTGCATGAGTTTTTTAATTAAATTGTCCCTCAGTCTCACACGTCTGATCTGTGGGTTTGCCTCGGGCTCTGATTCTCGCCGCTGTTGATTCAGGGCAGTGTGGATGGATATGCTGGAAATAAAGCAGTGAATTTCTCGGGCTGATTGCCAGAAGTTGTTTTTGACATCACTGTGGGTGGACGGTGCATGAAGTCTCCGCTGCTCCGTGGAAAAATACAGGGAACACAAACAACAGCAAATTGAGTTGAGTGTTGTATGTGCATCAGGAGCCGTTTGGAAAATGACTGGCACATGACGGCTGCCAATTCACATCACTTCATTACTGTGGGTTTATCTCAACATGATATCAAAACTGACCCTAATACATACTGTTCGTGCTCTTATTGTGATTGATTCAACAGTTATTCTAAATGATGTGTTTGTCAAAAAGAAATGAGTTTTTCATGGTCGATAATAAGTAGTTTCCTCTGAAGCGACTTATTATCAACCCCTTCCTTTCAGTTTTTTTTTACTTAAATATTAATTCATGCATTTTGTAGATTCTTTCCTCCAAAGCATTCATTGTGAACAGTTGCATTCCCTGGGAATCAAACCCATGACCTTGCTGTTGCTAGCACCATCCCAGCTAACAAATTTAGGTTAATAAAAATGTTGTGGGAACATTGTTTTGAAATGTGTTTTCGAAATTGTTTTTTTTGTGATTATAACGTTATTTAAAGGTTACAAGAATGTTTCTTCAACATTCTACTAACTTTGTTTTCACCCAAAATGTAATGTTATTTAAACGTTTATTTGTAATATTCTCACATTTTTAAACATCTTGTTTTCTTGTGGTGATTATAACGTTATTTAAAGGTTACAAAAACGTTTCTTAGTTTGTTCCATCAAGTACAAATAACATCATAAGGATGTTTTGAGAATGTTGTTCTAACAGCGTTTTCTCTCAGCATTATGAGAACATATATCAAATTCTGATAAAGTCATAAGAATGTTCCAGAAACATTCTTATGACTTTATTAATAAACTTTAAGAACGTTTTGTCTTAACGTATAACGTTGCTCTACTTTTTGAGCTATAGTCAGTTCAAGTCAAGTCAATTGTATAGCACTTTTCACAATCATGATTTTTATGTTTATATTAATATCTTCATGCCTTATAGTTGCATTTAGCATATTAGAGCTGGGTGATAATATAGTTTACATTCTGCAATGATATAAACAATCACCATATGCCATATGCTGTACTATACATTGCTTTAAATTGAGGCAACGAGTTTACTCAATCAGTTTAGTTCAGTCAACTTATTAGGGTTTTCAGTGTGTGAGTGTCATTTTCTTTGGTGACTAGTTCACATTGAGGAGTAAAGGACAATGTTTGTGTTTTCTTTACAGTGAATGACGCTTTTTGCATCTAATGCAATGAGATTCAGATATTTTTAAGTGCCACTTAAGTGTCTGTTGTTTGGGATCTTTGAATGTTCAGTTCCAGCTCTGCAGTGTGTTTTCATGAATACATTCATGTTCTCGGTTGTGCCCATCACTGTTGTGTGTACAGTATGGAATGTGAACAGCAACATTGCCGCTGTGCAGAGCCTGATGGGACGGCTGTTTTTACTGTCCAGTGTAATTATTACTGGACATTCAGTCATCCAAACATCCAGCAGCAAACCCTGATTATACCAGATCTCTCATTCAGACCATTCACTGATACTGATGAACATCCAACTAAAACATTTCAGGAAAAACGTCCCATGCATGATGTATAGATAACGTTTTTGCGCTAATGTTTTGAGAACATTATTAAAGACCAGATAACTACGGACAAATGTTCTATTAACGTTATTGGAAGAACGTTGAATCCTGAAAAAGAAATTACTATATGATTTACTTTGAGACAGTTTTCACTCAGAATTACAAAGAAATTAACCCATTGAATTGACCATGAAACTTTGAAGTACACTGTAAAAAATGACCGTGAATTTAACGGTAAAAGACTGTAAAAATGCTACAGTAAAAACCTGTTAAATGGTTAACGGTAAATTCCCCTACTATATACGGTGAAAAACTGTATTGGACATTACATGTATTGGACATTAATTTTACAGTTTTATACCGTTTTTGGAAGTGAAAAAGACTGTATAATTTACAGTGAATAACCGTTAATGACCGCGGTTAATGAGGTTTTGTTAACGGCAGGTGAGGAGCGTCCGTCTGTGACCATCAGACCAAAACACCCCTCAGTAGACACCATCAAACGCCCTAAACATGTTACATAAGCCGTTATGTAATGACTATAAAGACATCAGTGGAGCAGAAGAATCTGACCATTACATGAGACAAAATGAGATGCTTTCATATGGTCCATAAATACGGGAATATCTGATTCATGACCTTCATTACACTGATTCCTGTTGCTTAAATGTTTGATTAAAATTGGAATGTATTTTCATTGCAACTCAAAAACGCATCAGGGGCCAGTTGCATAAACATAGTCACCATGTTAAGACTGTGAGTTAAGAACTAACCAAGTGGTTATCAGTTTTACTTTTCAGATTCAAATTAGATCAATGTCTAACTTTTAAGACTAGTCTAAGCCGTTTACGCACCCGGCCACAGGTCTCATGATGCATGGAAATCTGTACTAGCACCGCGTGTCTCACCAGAGTGAGAGATATTTCACAAACGGACAAACAAATCCTGATGGGACGTTCAACGCTCACAAACACACACGTGATTTCTGGGAAAAGAAAAGTCCAATTTTTCACAGCCGTCCACATGATGTACATTATTTCATTAGCCGTTTCTGTATGAATTTTTTATTTGTTTGATAAGTGGGTTATATTTATAATATTATACATCAAAATTGCTTTCAATTATTGTTATTTTAGATACTTTTATAGTTTTTATTCATATTTTAAATTTGTTTTTATTTTTACATTTTCTTTTTTTATTTTAGTTAAAGTTTTAGTCATTTTGTTATGTTTTTGTCTTTTCTTATTTATTTTTTTTTAAATATGTCTATATATCGTTTTTTTATTAATGTTATTTTCAGTTTTAGTTTTGCCTTATAGATGTTGCATTGGCAACTATTTTTTATATTTTATTTATTTTTTATTTTTACATTTATTTTAATGAAATGTATTTTGTATGGTTTTAGTTTAGTTAGCTGCTATCAGGGACACTGAAAAAAAATATGTAGGATTTACTTTCTGCTTTAACAAATTTAACAAATAATACAAAATAAAAAAACAGCAAGTGACACAATGAATTAACAATGACATTTTGAAGTAGAATCTTGTAAAACATACTCTAACAATCTTTGCAACTTCAAAAAAAATCATTTTTGTTAGTGGATTTAGCACAGATTGGTTAATGAATGATATTCTCAATATAGCTGCATGTTTCAGCAGGAGAAGAGGACGTGGTCCATCTGTGCAGATTTGCTCCAGGATCTGTGATTGTCTTCATGTTGTGCTACAGAACATCCATTTTCGCATCCATCTGTGTCAACACCCACCCGTGAGGGGGACAGGGCAGATGTTTCTACACACTTGTTATTCTGCTCTAGTGTCTTAATAAAACAAGAAGCAGGAAAATTCTTGCAGCTCCAAACGTGACAGCTGGAGCACGTCCACTGCAGATACAGCGTTTAATCCATCCATGATAACTCTAATATGTCAACAAAATGAATTTCGAGTCTGGCTTTATCCAACGTTCAGATTTCTGTTCTGGAGATGGATGCAAGAGTGCATATTTAATTATATGATGTCTCATTTGCATATTTAGAGACAACGTTTTAGAAAAATTGTAATGCAAAAAAAAGTCTTAATTAATTGTGATTACTACTAGTTAAAACTTAGACCCTATATTCACCTGTGGTGTCTTATCTTACAAATAATTAACCACAGTTAACAACAACACAACGGCAGAGCAGATTAATGTTGTGTACAGTTTGGCCCTGTTTCTTCAAGTTATTTTCTTTAATCACACGTACGAAATGTATGTTGCTGCAGCTGGAGTGTGTTTTGGGAAGAGGACTGAAGTGCACAGAACCGATATGGCTGTGATGAGTCATTTTTAACACATTTTCATTGAAAATGATTAGGAAGAGAGAGTGGGAATGAGATCAAAACAAACCAAAGGCCATTTCAAGCATGAACACCACGACTCAACATATGCGGACGATGAGCGCAAACCACCAGACCAACACAAAACCGCATTTATACTAATATATCTGGTGCACTCATACCAGTGTTTCTTCTGGACATCCATGTGAAGATGAAGATATCATTAAATCAATCAACTGTCCTTATGTTAAATAAAATCAATGACTTGCACCATCCCAGGATGAAATATATTCTAAGAACGTTTTCTTAACATTCCAATTAAATGTTACGTTCAAAACATCCCGTTTTTCATGTTTTAAAAATGTTTGTTCTTGAATATTAAGGGAACCTTCAATTTTATTATTTTGTATGGGAATTTTTGAATGTTCTCTAAATATGAACGTCCAACTAAAATGTTTCAGAAAAACATCCCATAAACAATTTTTGTGCTAACATTTTGAGAACATTATTAAAGGCCAGATAACTTTGAACAAGCGTTCTTAACATTAGTGGAAGGATGTTTGTTCAAGTCTATTATAACAATAAAAAGCTTTTCAATCAGCAGCACTAAAATGTTTTACTCAAATCCTGCTGCTTTCACTCTGACATATGTATCATCTAAAGGGTAAATCATTTGTCTGCTGTTTGTTTTAATAAATAATGTCAGGACTCCAGTTGAAGGTTGATCTCATTATATAAGAGAACCATTACAAAATGACATACACCGAGCTTTGACCTCATTTTCTGTAAGAACTGGAGAAAAATGTGCAGCCCGTGCGTTGAGACGAGCTGGCGAGCGCATACCTGTGTGGTGAGATCATCACCTTCACATTCACACAAGTGTACTCGTATAAAGCCTGTCAGCGGCGTGATTGATGGCTCTTCACAGCGAAAGCAGCAGCATAAGAACAGAATGTACCAGAACTTCAAACTGGCTCTGAGAGAGTTCATTAGCGATAATGATATTGTGGTCATTATATCCAGGATGAAATGTAAAACCCTTCTGAGTAAAAGATCATAAAGTCATCAGACTCTGTTCCAATAATCAAGTGCGCTGCATTAGTGTAACTACCTAATGCATACTACACTCTTAAAAATAAAGGTTCTTTATTTGCATTGATGGTTCCATAATGAAGAACCTTTAACATCCATCGAACCTAAAGGTTCTTTATAGTGGAAAAGGGTTCTAAAATCTTCTGCACACTAAGAAAAAAAATGGTTCTTTTAGGAACTGTTCACTGAAAGGTGCTTATGGGAAACCAAAAATTATATCTTCTGTGGCATTGCTGCGAAAACCTTTACTTTTAAGAGTGTAGGTTCTGCTGTTTCAAAAAAGGCATTGTGTTGCCTTCTAAGATACCTTATAAGGGAGCACTGCAGCTATCCATATGTAAGACAATCCACAAAATACGAACGTTTTGCTAATGTTCCCAATTAAGTTATTTCTAAATGTTCTCTGAATGTTCAAAACATCCAGTTTTTAAAATGTTTTGAAAAATGTTTTCTTGGTTATGTGAATGTTAACAGAATATTCCATTTCATACTTTTTTTTTTGCGAACATTTTGGCAATGTTAGTTTTGAATGTTCTCTAAACATTCTGAATCAAGTAGTAACATTTATAAAACATGAAACGAACGCCCAACTAATCGTTTCAGAAAAAAAAACATTCCATCAACGAAGCGTAAATAATGATTTTGTGCTAACGTTTTGAGAAAATGATTAAAAACATAACTTTGAACAAACAACAAAGAACCTTAAACCGCATAAACACATTTCATTACACCAAATACACAAAATAATGTTCTTTTTAGCAGCATCATATGACCCCTTTAATGCTACTGGAGGAACATTTGTTCATAACCTTGACAGAACCTTGCCAGAACATTCCCTGTTAAAGGCACAATATGTAAGATTTTTTTATTAAAATATCCAAAAACCACTAGAACAGTGTTATATATTTTGCTGA
>NW_015551074.1:288312-304993 GCF_001515605.1 Sinocyclocheilus anshuiensis | reverse complement strand
AACGCCGCCCAAATGTTCACACAAAGAAAGAAGGCGTAACTTTTATTCTGGCTGTAGTATTGTTGCCGCTGCCGCAATGTCGTGAAGGCGCTGTGTGCTTTCTTGTGAAAGCGAAACCATAGTGTCATTGTGTCGCCTGCCAATGACGTCATAACCCCTCGATTTCTGGGGGGTTTTTTCGTTTCCGTCAAATTTTGTTTTGTAGAAAACATGGAAACACCAAAGACGCTTTAATATGTTGTGCGTTTTATTAGACCGGTGACGACCGCACAGAGTAGCATTATAACAGAACTTTCAAATGTATCTAGTATGATAAAACAGCTGCTTTACCCCACATACGCACGACCGGAAGCAGCAGAAACGCTCGACTGTGGCATAATAAAAGCTATACCATGAACATGATTTCTGCCCGAGTCCCGTCGGATTGCATCGGCTGTGGGGATGAAGACCACAACTCTCATGATTCCACACTCAGTCACAGCGTCATCAAACTACGCCTTTGCCTCTTTGTTTATTATGAATATGCGCCCTCCAGCAGCGAAAATTACAAATTGTGCCTTTAACAGGAATAAAGCAATGTCATGGAAAAGTTAATCCAAGAAATTCATGGTTTCCGTTTCTCAAGTACAATATACTTTACATGTAGAGCACTATTTGTACGACACAAGCAGGTGCTGCTTTGATGAGGTTCAATCTCAGTTAAGAATCTCCATGCTTACTTTCCTTCTGTGTCTTTGATGAAAATGCATCCCAGCTAACAGGAAACTTTCTCAAAACGCTTTCTCAAAGTTCTCTACTAACTTTTTTTCCCCAGTAATATTAATAGAACGCTCATTCAAAGTTATCTGGTCTTCAAAACGTTAGCACAAAAACATGGAAAGTTTTTTAAATGTTACTACTTGTTTCAGAACGTTCGGAGAACATTCAAATGTAACATTCCAATAGCGTTTTCAAATTAATAAAAATTGAATGTTCTCTTACGTTTGCAAAACCAAGAAAAAATATATTTAAAACATGTAAAAAACTGGATATTTTTGGACATTCACAGAACATTAATTTCAGAGAACTTAATGGGAACGTTAACAAAATGTTCTTAGAACACATTTTGGTGATTTGGGATCATACCTTAGATCAGGAATTCTCAAATCTGGCCCACGAGATCCACTTTCCTGCAGAGTTTAGCTCTAACCCTAATCAAACACACCTGAGCATGCTAATCAATGTCTTCAGGATCATTCGAAAATCAAAGGTAGGCGAGTTTGATCAGGGTTGGAGCTAAACTCTGCAGCGCATTGGCCCTCCAGGGCAAGATTTGAGGAACCCTGCCTTAGATGGTCGACACTCAGTCTGATCTATAACAGACATGTCAGTCTGCTGTCAGTGCTCGACGCTGAACAAAGATCTATTTCTGCTTTGTGGGTCACTCGCTAATGTAACGTCCATCCAAAAATACCTGCAGTCGCTTCCTGTATGATGTACGCTTGCTGCCCTTCTGCTCATCTCAACAGACCTACGGAAACACACGTCTGTTACGTTCTGCTACGCTTGGAATAGCATACTACTGTACTACTATTTATGCAGTATGTATTCTTGCATTGAAAATGAATTCATGCTTGATGTTGAATACTGTATCCCACTCAGTCTCACCCTGCATTTCCAAATAACCCCTGGAGAAATCTGTTCATTAGCATGATTTGAATTCTGCAGAAGCTTTGCATGGACTTCAGTCTGGAGGAGTGTGCTTGATTTCGCTCAAGGACACGCACATGTATTCACATGAGTGAAGCTGGCAGAGAGATCGGTTCACTCACAGAAATGCAAAGTCATCTGAATCCACTTGGCAGTGTGTAAATGTCCTTCTGATAACGGACTAAACATGATCACTGCTCAACAATTAAAAAGAGATTGCAAAAACCTTGTGATTTATGACACATTGATGAGACTCGAGATTGATAAATTGGATTAGTCAGTTCTGGCCTGATGCTGATTTACAGCTGGTTGACAAAAGAACAGAACAGAATTTAGTTCAGAGACTGATCAGAGATGTCTTCAGTTTCCTGAAAAAATACCAATAGTGCAGCTTTAAACTAAATAAATAACAGCACAAGATAAATAAAAATGTATTTAAAAAAAAGAAGAAAAATAAATTGGCAATCAAACAATTTCTTAAAGTACTTATTGGCATGATAGTTTACATAGCCTACAAGCATCTAAAAATAAAACAGAAACAGTAATGCCAGTACTGTAAAAATGATTTTTCAAAGTTATAAATAAAAAGAATATTGGAGTAGGTCTTTCATTTTTAATTCAGTGTGTTATTTAATGTGTTAATTTCTTTGTAATTATTTGTGAAATTTACTAGCAATTTCTGAGCGAAAATTGTTTCTACAATTTATTTTTCCAGTGACTATAATAAAAATAATTTAAAAAGACAGCATTATAGTTAGCCTATATATAAAATAAAATAAAATAAAATAAAATAAGAAATAAAAAGGCAATGTAAAACAATAATAATAAATACATCAAAGTCAAGTAAAAAAAAAATGTGGTGTCAAATAAAATAAAATAAAGCAATTTAAGATAATCACAATAAAGAAAATTAATAAAATAAAATGAAACCATGGTTAACAAAAGCCGTAATAAAACAAAAACACCCCAAACACCCTTGAAATGTGAGGCTGAGCAAAATATAAAATAAAATAAATAACTTAAAGAAGGCTTAAAAATAATGATTCACGATTCACAAAAGCCTTGGCAGAACACAAACTGCCCAAACACCCTTGAGGACCAACATGATCTCTCACACACACACACACACACACACACTCACGCAGCCCCTCATGATGACCTTCTCTGGTAGAGACCCCCGACCATTAGCCAACCGTGTGTGTGTTGTTGCTGTAATTTGATGCTCGTGGAGGGTTTGCCATCATCACATGGTGGAAATTTCCACGCGCTCCTCCCAGTCAGTCAAACGGGTCTGATCTCGAGGAGCGCCACCAGCTTCTCTTCATCCTGCGAGCTTTGCGCTGACTCATTGAAGGATCCAGGTGGGTTCATACACACAGACACTCATTTAATACCAGAATGAAAGTGAAACATTGATGTTGCGCCTTTGCAGCATCACGGTTTGGCGCTGGCGCGAGATCCATCAGAGGCATCACTGAATGGAAAAGGAAACCGCTCTCAATTGCTATTATTATTATTTCACAGAACGAGCACTTATATTATACTTATTACTTAGGTTATATTAATGTTTGTAAACATAAAAATTGTGTGAAGGCTCATGAAACGACAAAGAAGTAAAGTTTGTCTGTATTTTTTGCGCAAATCACATTCTGAGTTACGCTTTTTCACGCACGCGCGTGCAAACGTTAAAGCACCATGCTTGAAACATTATAGCGCGCTTTTGAACGATATATTCCAAACACTGTGTTTTCAGCGTGCATTTGAAATATTTTGGGGAACAGTATTGTGTTGGTTTCACGCACACAAAGCGTTTGTGTTTGGCGCGCGCCGGAGCTCGTTGCATCAGTCAATCAATCCACCCTGCAGCTTTAAAAGCTTTAAACACACACAATGCGCAGAGTTACTCTTATATCAAGTGTTTCACAACATTTGTATGATTTTTATAGTTCTGTGCCTGGAAGACGTGTGTTTGTGATGCACATCCTAGTTTGTGGTGAAATGCCATTAGGAAACGGCATGCAAAACAAATGAACTTTATAAAAGGAACACATTTGAGCTTTACAATTGTTTGCAGAGGAAAATATTGTTCCTGTTTCATTTGCATTTACATGTATGCATTTAGCAGACACTCTTATCCTTTATGCATTCAGCAGACCCATTTAGCCACTTACAAAACAGGAACAAAATCCACCTATTCATTGTTATATTGATGAGCATGTATGAGTAGTTTTAGGAAGTCGACTTGCTTGCTTGCAAAACTACATTTAAACACTAAACTGGCAAAGTAGCAGTGCATAAGAATGAGAATGAGTAACTCCATGCGCTGCAGTTGTAATAAGGTTTATGCTAATCCAGAACATTCTGCCCACCAATGCTGAACTCATTCACACACACACACACACATTACACTGGATGGACCTTTAATAATTCATGAGCGCTACAAGTAATTATTGTCATTAACAGAACAGAACATCATGAACTGGTTATGATTAACTGAGATGTGTTTGTTTGTTTGGCATAAAGATTTTTTTTTTGTTTTTGTTTTTTTTAATGTTCTATATGGCAACAACAGTTTATGATCAAATTCACTATCCAAACACATCATGGCGCCTCAGCCGTCCGTCATATTCATGAACTTTTTGTGCGTTCACTCCGGGTTGTTTAAGGCCCAGCACAGTAAAACTGGTCAAAGTAAACATTCCCTTGCTCACTTACACAATTTAAACAGTGCAATGTCATGTTTCTGAGCTAACCTGCGTGCCCGGTTTCAGTTGAATGATAGCCGTCAATCATTTGAGTCAGATCAGTGTATTCTAGTGTACTTAACTGAGCTGTTTGATCTTATATTGCATTATGAATTATATTCAAGTCTACACATTTAACAAAATATGTTCTAAGAACATTTTGCTAATGTTCCCATTAAGTTATGAAAACGGTATTCTGATGTTCTCTGAACATTCAAAATGTCCTGTTTTTTAAATGTTAAAAAAAAAAAAAAATGTCTTCAATATAAGAATGTTAAGGGAACATTTTGCAAACATTATGGGAACGTTACTTTTGAACATTCTCTGAACATTCTAAAACAAGTAGCAACATTTAAAAAGTGTTAGACGAACGTCCAATTAAAACGTTTGAGGAAAAAAATGTTCCATGAATGATGTATAAATAATGTTTTTATGCTAACATTTCGAGAACGTTATTAAAGACCAGATAACTTTTGAGCGAATGTTACTGAAATAACATTTGTTCATAACTTTGAGAGAACCTTGCCAGAACGTTCTGAGAACATTCCCTATTAGCTGCGTTATTATTACATTTAGAAATTTAGCCTAAATAAATTTAAAGTGAAACTGAAGCTAGCGGCGTGTGTGAAATAAACTTGGGCTCACAAACTTCTGTCATTCTGCATGAATCTTAACGTTTTGCGTGCTTGATGTAAATTGCATTATAAAAGTTGCTTTGGAATTTAAGTTGCATCACATTTCAGATGATAAAAAAGCAAACTTTATTCCAGAAAATACAGTAATTTTTCTGACAATAACTGTATATATCACCGCGTAGTTATTTTTGATTGCAATTCAAAGAATGAATGGTTCAATATCATGGGTTCAGTGTATTTTCCAATAATGAAAGCGCTTCAGAAAAAGAGCTGATTCTTGGACCCAACTGTAATTTTGGTGCAAACTCGATGACCGAAATAACCTCAGAGAACAAACACGGATGAAGCCACAATGTTCCTGTCATACCGAGCCAAAGCAGAGATGCCCAGAATTTCCAGTATCGCCTAATTGGCCTTTGTCAGCAGATTCAAATTGGACATGATGTTCATGCTAATTATGATCATAATTATCAGGAGGTGTCTTTATGAAACTAGACTTTTTTTGACCATGGAAAATCTCAGTGCTGCAATGCTACAGTGTTTTGGACAGTTGCCAAAACATTGATATATGGTTACTTAGTAGTTTTTAGCACAACACTAGAGTTTTCTGGGTGGTTTTTGACTGCCTCACTTGAAAATAGTCTATCCTCATGTCTCTAGATATGGCTCTGCCTTCATTCATCTTCATCTTTCATTATTTTCAACACGAGTAGCTCAGGACAGTCCATTATGTGTTCTGCTACGTAACTGATGTCACAAGCAATGAGCAAATCAATAGACTGATAAGATGTTGGACAGAGAGATGAAACCAAGGACATGACAACCAGAAAATAAACATCTGAAACTCTTTGTCAGGCTTTTGTATTTGCAATTTATTTTTTAATCCGTCAAGCAGTTTTCGTAGAGGTCAAGCACCAAAGGTGTGTAGCAACGTATTTTCTTTCTATCATTTCTGCTGGCGGTCAGAGGCGGACAGTAGTGAAGTATTTTTACTTTACTCAAGTAAATTTAAAAAGTATCACTTCATTTCATAAATAAAAGTTGTTGTTCGTTTTACCTTTAATACTTAAGAGCATTAAAAATGTAGTACTTTCTTGTACTCAAGTAAATCTTTTAATTACTTTTACTTGAGTAAAAGTAAGAAAGTAATAGATTTCTAATGTAATTAAGTATTAAATTAAATTATATACTTTTCCAGCAGAGTAAAAATACTTCACTACTGTCCGCCTCTGCTGGCGGTAAATCTGCGGAAGCCCAAAGATTTTATGATAAAGAGTTGTGAAATTTGGCACGCTGAATGAGGACCATCTCAGCTACTGTTATGCCAAATTTGGGGGTTTTATCTCAAAGCGTCTAGCATCACCATCAGCTCAAAGTTGCACTAACGTTTCTGTTTACAATGCCTGAACCATGTGATCCAGGAACATAATGCCGTTTTACCTGATTTTAAATTCAATGATAACAATGTTTGAAATTTTAAGCATCGAGAATTTTAATCATTTTGAAGTTTTCAGATGTTAGAGCGTGCATTGGATTATCCCAGAAAATGTCAAATCTGCACAATAGTGCAACAATAGATTGCATTAGAAGAGAGAAAAATTTCAAAATTTTCACATTTCAAAATTACATACACTCACTTAACTAGTTTTCTGAAACTGAATGCCAAGGTCCAAAGTATAGTGTTATATAAATCTACATTAATTTTAAATAGAAATATAAAAAGCTTTGCTACACTTTAAAAATGAATGTTAAAATCTAGCAAAGGGTCCATTATGAAGATTTTGAAGAGTGTACTGTAGAAAAAGTGTTGGCAACACTGGTTTAGAGTACATTTTTGTTGTTGTTGGCTCTCATTCTTATAAGAAATAGTCTCTAAATAACAAATAATTATGGGTTCATTTTTGGGGCACTGGTCGAGTGCTTATTTCAGACTCTGTCTGAAGTGTTGGTTTGTTTGAGGGTGAGATATTTGGATTTATTTTGAGGTTGAAGCAACTAGATTTTTCTTTCTGTAAAGTTTATCTGTATTTTTAGCAAATTAGTTATTTAATCTATTATACAGTACTCTGTGAGTGTGAGGTGTTGTGTTTCTGTGGAGCGTTGTGTGTTTGACCCTTGAGCCGGAGCTGCTGATTGGCTCGTGGTGTTGAGAGTGTTGAGTGTCTCCGTGTAAGGAAAGGCCTCTCGGCACAGGAAGGCTCTTTCTCCTTGAGATTGGAGCACCTGCATCAAGACAGTAAGATTGGCTTTTTACTCTGACTAGCATTTTACAGTCTATAACACGTGACGACATTCAGACGCAGTCATGATGTAGGAGTTGAAAAGCCCAATGTCCATAATTTGTCTTATTTTGTGTGTAGCAAGTTTTTTAAATGCATCACCTTGAATGGCTGGATTGCTTTGACTGGGATTATATGTTTGGGATGATGTGGCATGCTGATTAAAGGATGCTGGTTAGATCTTCCCAACCCAGTGTTGCTCCAGGGTGGTTTAGCCTGTAATAAGTTCTCCACTTTGGATAAAAGCAGCTGTTAAATGGCAAGTTACAGTACTAATTCTATAAAACTCAGTATTTCAGTTGGCACTGATGGATTTTTCAATGACCAATATTGATATTTAGAGATTTGGAGTACTGCTATCTGATGTAATGATAACTTCATAATACAAGAAATCAACTGAGCACATTTTACACAATATTTACTTAAATATTTACTGAAATTCACCAATAATTGGGAATGCAGAACCATTGGTGGCCAGTATTTCAATTGGCACTAATGGACTTTTTTTAGACATCTGGAGTGCTGCTATTGGATATAATGTTGATGTTGAACACATATGTTACACAATTGTAACCATAATATTATCAAAAAAATAATGGGAATGTAGCACACTAGTATATTGGTGGTCATTATTTATATAACATACAAAAACATTATCTGAACACATATTTTACACAATATTTACTTAACTATTTACCAAAATTTACGAATAATTGGCAATGTGTGCTACTAGTGTATTGGTGGTCAGTATTTCATTTGGCGCTGATGGATTTTTCAATGGCCGATACTGATATCTAGAGATCTGAAGTGCTGGTATTAGATATAATACTGATCTATAACTACATAATACAAAAAGATTAGCTGAATATGTATTTTGTGCAATATTATGTGCAAAATTCTCCAATAATTGGGAATATATCCTACTAGTATATTGGTGGTCAGTATTTCAATCAGCGTTGATGGATTTTTCAATAGCTGATATTGCTATCTAGATGTCTTGAGTGATGATATTGGATATAATGTTGATTTATAACTACATGATACAAACAAATTAGCTGAATACATATTTTCCACAATACTTATTTAAATTTCTTTCAAAATTCACCAATAATTTAATTTGTTGGTAAATTTTTGGCACTTCAATGGCTGATATTGATATCTGGATATATTACTATAAATACATAATACAAAAAAAAATGAACATGTAATTTACTCAATATATATTTTTTACGAAATATCCCAATAATTGGGAATGTAGCATGTCTTTTAATCTGTCAGGTGGACTGCCAGTAGGATTTCTGATCTGAGTTGAATGAAGTGTCGGGTCGTCTCTGGGTTTTTGATCAGTGACCCCGGAGTGTGTGTCCGTATGTGTGTTTGCACACACCTCAGAAGCGTATGCAGATTGGCGACTGCTGGTTGGCGTCCCAGAGTGAGTCTTCAATATCTGCATCCGTGAGGCCGAGCAACCCCAGATTCTTGCCCCAGTGCAAACAGAAGTTGATGCAACACGTCGCCTTATCTCGAACTCATTTCTGGAAGCCTGTGTGCCCTTCAGTGACGCAGGTGGAGGGGAGTGGGGGCGGAGCTTCGCTCTGAGTGGTTGACAATAGGAGCGTTCCGATTGGATGACGTGGGCCCTCCCAATGCTCTTTAAAGCTTCCACTCACCTCCAGGGCTAAAAACGAAGCTCATCCTTGATCTGTGAGCACATCTAGTGTCCTGCGTGTTACCGGCTTTCATTGTGAGTAACCAAACCACCATTAATACATTATAAGCTTGACTTGAATAAGGAGATCTGTGGGTTTTGCGTTTGGTTGCTCAGTGTTGGTGCTTTAGTGCATGTGTGTGTGTGTGTGTGTGGTCTGCGTCCAGCCGACAGATCGAAGAATGCTGGTTCAAGCACAAACACAGACATTCCCTTTGAAGAGCGAGTGTTTCTCGTCGTAAAACACTCAGGTCAGCTCCAGCTGCTTGGAGACATTCATGACGACAGCACAACTAACTTAGACAGGTTTAAGGCCAGTCCACACAGGTTTCACTTGAACTGCATGTTAACAGTTTGGTTTTGATGGTTTTATTTTATCGTTTCTCCAAAATGCATGAGATTACAGGAGAAATGTCTGAGATGCTGAGGTTCTCCATTTGATGTCTTTGCTGTCATGAACAAACGATTGAGGCATTTCATCTACTGTTTTTTCTGCTTTGGGTCGTAAATCCAAATGAGTTTTGTTGGGTTGAGAGCTGCTGCAAATATGTGATTTAAGACTGACAGATCTCGGCGTTTCTCAGTGTGTACTGGAGTTAAAGGTGTGGTCATATTTCATTAACAGTGTCTGTTTGGGTCTTTTGCAACAGACTTGTCTCCTCTTTGCTGGTTAGGCTGATTTTACAAGGCTGGAGTTTGTTCTTAGACTTGATGTCTTTCAGCTGAAGTCACATGTTTAAATCCTTAGTTCAGACTAATGAACCAGAATTTTCTTTCATGCTATGCTGCACTCTCAGAAAAAAAGGTACAAACGCTGTTACTGAAGTGTACCCTTTTAAAGGATACTAATTTGTACAATATAGGTACTAATATGTACTTTTTAGGTGAGATAACGTATCTTTAAGATACTAATATGCACCCTTTAGGAGTAAAAAAAAAGGTCCAAAATGTGCCCTTTTAAAAGGTTTTGCCCCAGTCACAGCTTTTGTACCTTTTTTTTTTCTGAGTGTATGAGTCATGGTAACGTTATTTACATTTATTCATATAGGATCAGATCTAAAGGTACTTACAGTCGAGGAATATGTAATATATATTAACAAATAGTTTTGTTTTTGCTGTCAATTTTAAAAAATGTAAACAATTATGTGGCATTGCCTATTTTTGATAATCCAGTAATTGAAATACTTAAACGGTGCACTGAAAAAATTGGAATAAAACAATTGCTAGTAAATTCAAAGAAAGGGCAAATACGTTGAATTAAACTTGAAACATACTCCAACTCATGCATTGCTGTAAAATCATTCTATATTAATGCATTGAGTTGCTTGTCAATCATAAACAGCCAGATTAATGAATTACTTGGCAGAAGTGTTTATTCTGATTTGTATTATTATTCAATTAAACATTGGTGTGTTTTGACATATTGCTGTTGCTCTCTAGAAGCAGTAACTGTCTGAATGTCTAACAGTCCAGCCGTAGCATGAATGCACACAGTAAAAACAGTTTACTCTCTGTAAAACTGTTCTCTGGTGTGAATCCAGTAAATGCACCACATCTGCGTTCATTCTCAGTCCTGTGCAATATTTCCATGAGTCTAGTTTCTCTGGCCGTGTTTATGAATCCTATCAATGAGGGCTTTGTGTTGGTGAAGAGGAGCATTGTGGGTAATTGGGTGTAAGAATTGTTTGGCGGTGTTTTGGCTTATTAACCGGCTCATCGGAGTCTTATGTAATGTTCTCCGTCCTGCTGGATGCTCAGGAAATGGTTTTCAGGACTGTTTGTGCCTTGCATGGGCTGGAAATAGCTGACCTGAGGCCAGTGTGCGGTGTGCGCTCGTAGCAGGTGTGTGCCGGCGCGCGGCTAAACGCGGCTGATTCCAGAGCTAGTGCGTCATGGAGCGGATCAGACACAGATACATGAGTCCTCAACCTAAACACTGAACAACACAGCCTTTATGTGGACCTGGAGCAAAACACTGAGTCGTACAGCAGTACTCAGCAGGGAATAAACGCTGAATCCAGCAATAGTGACGTGTGTGATTTGTAATGATAACATATCACTGGCGCTGTCTACTAAACTGTGTTAGTGGTTAAAGATCTGAGCTGCTAACTAAAGACTCTAGGTTCAAACCAATGTTATTTTAGTATCATTGACATACTATATTATAGTTTTTATTAGTATATTTTCTGTTTTTATTTTAATGTTTTATTTTTATGTTTACATGTATGAATTTAATTTTTGTTTCAGTATTTGTTTATTTTAGTACCATTTTATTATCACCTGAGAATGAGAAATGTTGCCTGGGCAACTAACTGAAATAAAATATATATATTTTTATTTTTTTCATTGTATTTTATTTCAGTTAAAGTTTATTTTATTTCAAGTACCAATTTTTTTTTTAGTTTTAGTCATAATAGCCCATGAAAAGGTCAGTTTTTGTACTACTGTTATTTACTGTGTATTTTTCAGGGTTATTGTGCTGTAGTGAACCGTACTATAAATTGTCTAAAAGAGTATCTTATACATAAAAAGTAATGTTATTATGTCTCTGAAATTATTCGAGCAATTGTTGATTTTAGCTAATAAAGGTTGTTAATATACAGTATATAAAAAATGTGAAAACTTCAAATTTCTAAATTGAAATAATTGGATGAACTGAATATAAAAATAACAATCATGGAATGAAAACTGAAATCAAATGAATAAAAAGTGGACTAATAAATTTATATATATTTTAAAAAATTATTAACCTTGTGGCTGATAATAGATCAGTGTTTCTCTCTCTCTCTATTAATGTGCAGTTAAGTTGTTAGCTCAAACTAGGTTAGGGTAGGGTTGAACTAGAGACTTTCTGAGGCTGAAAATAGAAACTGATACAGACAGAAGAACTAGATGATCTTTTATGAACCATCAGCATGTTGGAGCCATGGCTTATCAGTTATTGAGCTCATGCAAGCTCAAATCTGGCTTGTAGCATTTCTTGATCTTGTTTCGTCGATCTCTCATGCCAAATGCACTGTCTATTTTGCCATATTTGGAAGATGTTTTGCATTAAAGGTCCCTCGTAGGTGCTGTGGTGCCTCAACAGACCGCTGTAGATGGAGGGTGACGTCGATCTGTGTGCGTTGTCCATGGGTGAAAGATCATGTTTGCTGGTGGTCCTTGAAACTGGTGGGCAAAGAACCAGCAAAATGTCAATAATGTAGCACTAACTTGTCTGTCAGACAGATGTTTTATTGTCATTAGACAACGACAAGGATGGACCCAGAATTGCATCGCTTGTTGAATGTTGAATCAGCCAATATGGCAATACATTTAAATACAAGCATTCAACCAACCTTGAAATTGGTGGAAAACAGCAGGCCAGGCCAGATTTGTTTTGTGTTGAGGTTATATCGATTGATTTATCACAACATGTTCAGAGTCTCAGTCAATACATTTGATGTTGATATGTTGACTTGCTTTAGCAGGAGCGGTTCAGGGTCACTTTGCATGAACGTAGGAATAGTTAACCTGCCAGAATTTGGATACATGAACTCATTCTTTATGATTAAAAAAGTCATAAGTCATGAAGACACTGGGAATGATGTATTGATCTTATATTTGAGCTGCTCCTTGGTGTCGATTCCAGCTCTAACCAAATTTCTCTGGTGCTTCTTCCAGTTCTTTTCCCAAAGACGAAATCCTCTGCTGTAAACATGGACCGTCTGGAGCTGAAGAAAGTGAGCATGGAGGCGGATGACGAAAGCAGCGTGGACGATCGCTTCACACCCATCGATTCAGAGAAGGCCAGGTCAGAGTCACTGCTGTGTGTGTTTTACCCTGACGCTGTTTGATGTCCACATGCAGAACATTGTGACGCATAGTTTGATGGGAAATGTGGACATATGCTGACATATTCATGCATCGATTCATCATGTAACCGCAAACAAGCAGAGCAAATGCCTTAACAAGGTGTCTGAATTCACGTGTTCGTACTGTCGCTTACAGCCAGTTTCTGGATGAGGACGACGCAGAGAGTCAGAAGTTTCTCACCAATGGCATCATGAAGAAGAAGAAATATGATGAAGAAGAATATGTAAGATTCTTGTTCTGAAACTCATTAGCATATTCATTATCTCTCTCTCTCTCTGTTGATTAACCCTCTCTCTCTCTGTCTCTCAGCACCCGGGTCACACGTCGTTTGGGATGTCCGTCTTTAACCTCAGTAACGCCATCATGGGCAGTGGAATTCTGGGTCTGTCCTTCGCCATGGCCAACACCGGCATCATACTATTTGTGTGAGTATTTGGATAAAGTATAAAGTGGGAGGAGCATGATATAGAACTTATCAGCATGGCTCATGAATATTAATGATGTGCCAGAACTTTCAGCCAATCCTAATCCTGGTTCTTGAAATGCATATGTTGGAATGTAGGCACTAGTCATATTAATATTGTCTTCGCTTCTTTCTCAACTAAATATTTAGTGTAATTAATTAAATTAGGTTCTTTTATTATTTGTGTATAAATTTAATGCAGTCACCCTAATTGAGATCCTCATTGTTTTTTTGCCTTTTTTTTTTTTTTGCTTAAAATAAATATAATACAAATTTAAAAATAAATAAAAATACATATAATAATAAAAGAAAAAAAAAATATATATATATATATATATATACATCAAAACCGTATTTTATGAAAACAAAATTATGACTGTACAAAACTGTTTAAAAAAATAATAAAATAAATATGAGAAGGTATGATAAATAACAAATATTTAACAAGTTTCTAAGAACGTTTAAAAATTCCAGTTTTCTTGTCCTAATTAAACGTTATTTAAAGGTTACAAAAACGTTTAAAATGTTAAAAAGTCCCGTTTTCTTGTTGTGATTAGAATGTTATTTAATTTTTTTTGTTTCTTCCAACGTTCTACTAACTTTATTTTTACACCAAATATAACATTATTTAAACATTTATATTGAATATTCTACGAACGTTATAATGTCCAGTTTTCTTGCGATTGTAACGTTATTTAAAGGTTACAAAAACGTTTCTTACAACATTCTACTTCTTCTTAAGAATATATATTTGCGGTATAAGTACCAAAAACCATCTCAATATATTTTTACAGCTCCTCTCTCAGGAGCTCTGCTGAGAACAGGTCGATTTTGGCCTGTTTAATTAATATTCATGAGCCTCTCTTCTGATTGGCCTGTTGTTTTCTGAGTGACGCACGGCCTGTCCAACCACAGGTAACTAGGGTCAGCGACGTCACAGCGCTAGCTGGAGGCAGCAAAACAAAGGGGAAACTGGAGGAGGCCCATTCAAACCACGCAGATTCAGCTACATAAGGAGCTTAAAATATCATCTTGTTGTGATGTTGGGTGCCAGAATCGACGTAATACAGCCTCAAATTAGAAATTTGATCGCATATCTGCTGCCACTGCCAGACAAAAAACCAACCACAGCTGTGTTTAAACGCGATAAAACGAGCAGACTGGACAGAAACGATCATCAAAAATGCTCGCGTTTGCAGCGCATACTTCTTATTAGAAAAGGCTCAATAAAGTATTGTCTTTTGTTGTTATGGGCAGATTTCTTGCCATATGTCTATGTTTCTTGCATCTCACGACTATGTCGTGTATGAAATAATGTCTGTGTGCATGCGTGTAAAACAAGAAACTGACGATTTATATAGAATCATTTGTAATTGTATATACATTGTTGTGATTAATTGTGGCTGGAACAATAATGTAGCTGTAAAAATTGTAGTTCTAACGTCAACTTTTTACAGAAGTCACAACGGTTCGTGAAAAATCACAGCTACTTTATGCAGGATGTGTGCATTTAACTGTGGACTGACTGTTTTGAAACTTATATGGTACTTAAATAGCCCCTAGACCTCAGTAATCGTGAAAAAAGCCAGGAAATTTCAGTTTTGACAATATGGGACCTTTAATGTTTATTTTTAATATTTTAAAATGTTATAATGTCCAGTTTTCTTGTCGTTATTAGAACGTTATTTAAGGGTTACAAAAACATTTCTTAGAATGTTCATCAAATAACATCATAAGAATGTTGATCCCGGAACATTTCCTCTCAACGTTATGAGAACGTATATCAAATATTAAAGTTATAAGAACGTTCCATAAACATTACTTTAAGACTGTTTCGTCCTAACGTTTAAAAAACGACTATGTATTTGAACACATGATGTTTTATATTTTAGTCAATGGATTTCTGACTTTTCTTTGTTTTTCCAGCATTCTCCTGCTTGGAGTCGCTATCCTGTCGCTTTACTCCGTTCATCTGTTACTAGTGACGGCCAAAGAAGGAGGTGAGTTTATGGAGAGATGACAAACACGCATTAATATATGAAACATGCAGTCGATGCTATAATCTCCTCTGACTCCAGGCTCGCTGATCTACGAGAAGCTCGGAGAAAGAGCGTTTGGATGGCCGGGAAAAATGGCAGCTTTTGGATCGATAACTCTGCAGAACATAGGAGGTAAAGGTGTTATCTTGAAAAATAGCTTGAATCTTTAGTTTTTAGCGTGAGTGATGTGACATTCATGTGTTTGGTTCATCTTCAGCCATGTCCAGCTACCTGTTCATAGTCAAATACGAGCTGCCGGAGGTGATTCGAGCTTTTCGCGGGCTGGAGGAGGACTCTGGGTAAGTCCCAGTGATGTTTAACGGGTATTTGTGTCTGTATAGCAGTAGATGAAAGCATAATAACTGATTTATGATGCAAATTTGCTGCAGTGTGAGTTTGTGAAGTGAGTTTGTGGAGAGAAATATGGATCGATGCATCAATTAAACGTGTACAAAATAGATATTTAAGATATAATTTTTTTTCATTATTTGTATATTATTTAACAAAAACTAAAATGTGTTTTTTGTTGTAGATGTTCCAACTGGGATACATTATTTGCAATTTTCAATTAAATGTTCATGCATTTGTGAGTTTACATTGCAAAATGATGTTCTTCCTCAGTATTTTGGTCTTTTTTTACCATTACAAATATCTAAACATCCTTAAATCAAGATGCATTTAGTCTTGATTTCTGAAAAGTGTATCAAAATGATGTTATTTTTAAAGATTCAGATTAGTTTTTAAGAATAAGATTTTTTATGTTAATGAAATTAATATGTACATTTTATATTTACTTTAAATAGATTAAAATATTTTTAATTTTTAAATGTATTATTATTATTATTCTTTAGAATATATTTTAAATAATTAATAAATATATTACGACTTGTTTTCTTAAAAATGTAATATTTTTGCTTAAAACAAGAACAAATATCTGCCAGTGGGCTCAGAAAAATAAACCTTATTCAAAGGGAAAACAAGATTATTTTTCTTGTTAGTGAAATTTGTACATTTTCTATCTATTTTAAATGGATTAAAAAATAAATAAAACATATTTTTTTAAATGTATTATTATGTTTTAGAATATATTTAAAATAAATACTACAAATAATACATTTAAGAAATTATGTCTTGTTTTTTTTTAAATGTATCAGAATTAAGCAAGCTTATGCTAAGAACAGATATCTGCCACTGGGGTCAGAAAAATAAGCCTCAAAGGAAAAGTAAGGATATTTTTCTGACCCCATTGGCAGATATTTTCTCTTTTTT
>NW_015551074.1:287230-287633 GCF_001515605.1 Sinocyclocheilus anshuiensis | reverse complement strand
CTTAAGCATGCAGAATAACATAAGTGGACTTTGAACGATTAATTGCCGCTTTGAACGATTACGTAATTGTGGCAATTGTAATTGCGATTAGAAATTCGATTAATTGTGCAACAGTTTCCCTCTTTTCTTCGCTTTCAAATGGCTTGTAAAAGTGCCGTGCGAATTTTACTTTCACTTTCAAATTAGCGGCAACTACATCTGGATAATATTCAGTACGATTATCAAAGCATAAATCCAGTAAATCGCTTCCATCAACACCACAGACATCACTTACTAGATCAACATTTTACTCTGTAACATTATGCCGTTTTCATTTATATGCTGTCTATTACTGATGATCGCATTATTTTTCATATGCATCTGTTTACATAAGAGATCGCTGGTTTCTCCGTCCTGTTCACAT
>NW_015551074.1:283361-286934 GCF_001515605.1 Sinocyclocheilus anshuiensis | reverse complement strand
AAACCTTTAGTGCTTTTCTATAGTATTAAGCCTCAAATGTCAAATATACATCGGATTGGTTTCTTCTTTAAATTATAAAAAAAGTACAAATATGAATGGTATTATAATGTCATACTTAAAAATAAAATTAAACAATGAAAAAACCCTTAAGATAACATGTAGAAAGAAAAAAAGCATCTTAAGCATGCAGAATAACATAAGTGGACTTTGAACGATTAATTGCCGCTTTGAACGATTACATAATCGTGGTATCCATAACTGTAATTGCGATTAGAAATTTGATTAATTGTGCAGCCCTACTGCACGGTATGGAGAAAAATGACATAAAATGTCAACAAAAATATGAACGCATCCATATATCTCAAACTTAGTGCATATGAATTAAGCACGGTTCGGCACGCTGCATTGAGCGTTTAGTTTTTAAAAGTATCTGTCCTCTAACTGAACTAGGCTAAATGATTTTTGTTACTATAAAAAAAATCAAAACGACAGTGCCGCGGTAGGCAAACGACGTAACTGGTGTTGCGGCTTAACACCAGTATAACCGAAAACACCGTCTATCGCAGCAAGCCTACTGTAGAGCTGTCTGCTGAAATAGTTTTATTTCTGTGCAGCTACTTTGAAACCGTCTGTATTGTATATTCTAATTCAGTCGTAATCACACCGCAACATGTTTCGAGGTATTGTGGGATTGGATGGGAGCATGATGAAACGCCCCGTTCTTGTTCTCTGTGCAGTGAATGGTATCTGAACGGGAATTACGCGGTGGTGTTGGTGTCCATCGGCATCATTCTCCCGCTGTCTCTGCTGAAAAACCTGGGTAAGACTTTGCTCTAAGTGTCAGGGAGGTTGAGTTTGTGAAGTGTGTGTGTAACTCTCGTTCTCGTCTCTCACATCAGGGTATCTGGGGTACACTAGCGGCTTCTCTCTCTCGTGCATGGTGTTCTTCCTGGGAGTGGTACGTTTACTGACGCTGTTCTCCTATCCGCTCACATGCCAGTGTGGTTTATATGATGTTACAACATTCATGTGTCAGTAAGAATAGTTCAGTAAAAATAATTTACTTGCCCTCATGCTGTTCCAAACCAGTGTTCAGCTAGTATCATTGAGATACCATTATAGTTTTTATTAATATTTTACATTTACATTTAGACATTTATCCAAAGCAACTTACAAATGAGGACAATAGAAGCAATCAAAATCAATGATATGCAAGTGCTATAAGTCTCAGTTAGCTTAATGCAGTACATGTAGCAAGGTTTTTTTTTTTTTATCATATAATACAAATGAGGGCAATGGAAGTAATCAAAATCAACAAAAGAGCAATGATATGCAAGTGCTATAACAAGTCTCAGTTAGGTTAATGTAGTACACGTAGCTAGTTTTTTTTTTTTATCATATAATAAATAAAAAGAAAACCGATAGAATAGAAAAAGAATAGAGCAAGCTAGTGTTAGAGGCCCTTTTTGCTTTTGTTAATTGTATAATAAATAAAAAGGAAACAAATAGAATACAAAAAGATTAGAGAAGCTAGTGTTATTTTGAATTCGTTTTTATTTTAATTTTAGTTAACATTTTAGTTTGTCATTTTTAGTAGTTTTAAAAAAAACATCTAGTTTTTATTACTTTTTATTATAGTTTTAGTTATTTTAATACATAGTTTAACTAAATTAATTTTAAAAAAATTGTATTTTATTTGACATTTATTTTATGTAACGAAAATGTTATGCTTTTAGTTTTCGTTAACTATAATAACCCTGTTCAGAGCCTTTAATAACTGATTTTAGTTAACATTTTAATAATCAATTAATAATAATTTTCAATAATCGTTTTTTTCTAAAATAAGTCTATATAGTTTTTATTAATTGTTATTCTAGTTTTAGTTATTTAGCACATCAAGCTAAACTAAACTTATTTTAAAAAATGCTTTTTTTATATTTTGTTTTAATTTATTATATTTTTTATTTCACTTCAAGTAACATTTTTTTTATGGTTTTAGTTTCAGTAAATAACCTTCATAATAACCCTGATTCACTTTCATCCTCTGGACCACAAAACTAGTCGCAATTTAAGCAGATTTTTCATGTTTTCATGTTTTCTAGAAATATCCAACATCATAAATCCATTATTATGCTTCAGGAGATGTAGAAAGTTGTATGGACTACTTTTATGGCACTTTTTGTGTTTTATTTGCATTTCCGAAGACAAATATAACAATTTGAACAAAGGTTTAAAAATATTTTATTGCTTTAATACTGTTTTTCTTTTTTTATTTGTGACCCTGGACCACAAAACCAGTCATAAGGGTCAATTTTTTTTAATTGAGATGTATACATCATATGAAAGCTGAATAAATAAGCTCTCCATTGATGTATGGTTTGTTATGATAGGACAATATTTGGCTGAGATACAACTATTTGAAAATCTGGAATCTGAGGGTGCAAAAAAATCTAAATATTGAGAAAATCATCTTTAAAGTTGTCCAAATGAAGTTCTTAGCAATGCATATTACTAATCAAAAATTAAGTTTTGATATATTTACGGTAGGAAATTTACAAAATATCTTCATGGAACATGATCTTTACTTAATATCCTAATGATTTTTGGCATAAAAGAAAAATGGATAATTTTGACCCATACAATGTATTGTTGGCTATTGCTACAAATATACCCCAGCGACTTAAGACTGCTTTTGGGCTCCAGGCTCACATTCGCCGTTTTTGATGCTTGAAATGACACGAGGCTGATGTAAACAATGACAGGACTTTCTCTTTTGGTTGAAATATTTCTTATGCATGGTTTCATGACACTGTTGTGCACTGGTTTGATTTCTCAGCTGATCTATAAGAAGACGATCCTGCCCTGTCCTCTGCCGTTCTTCTACCAGCACGAGTCCAACATGAGCATGAACGGCTCGGACGCTCTGGGTCTGTACGCGCTGCAGAACGCCTCAGCGCTGGCCTCTATATCAGCAGCGAACGGACCTCAGCTGGATCCTCACGCGCCGGTGCACAGCGCCGTCCAGTTCACACCTCACCCTGAGGACATGTGCACACCCAAATACTTTGTGTTCAACTCACAGGTGACGATATGAGACAAATATGTCATTAATCCTGTCAGACGAGAAGATCCGTACTGTAAAGTGTGCGTGTGGAACGAGCCTCACAGCGTTTGTTGTGTTTGTCTTTCAGACCGTGTACACCGTTCCCATCCTCGCCTTTGCTTTCGTGTGTCATCCTGAAGTTCTGCCCATCTACAGTGAACTCAAAGAGTGAGAAAAACTTTGTACATATGCAAAAAAAAAAAAAATTTGAAGAAAGCATCAGTATAGTCACATCTATACTGTTTTAAGTTTGTTTTTTTTAATTATTATTACTTTTTTATTATTATTGTTATTATTTTTAAATAGCATCAGGTCCAGTAACAAAAACACGGTGAGATTTAGAAATTTGGCATTATATTATATTATATTATATATTATATTATATTATATTATAAAATTTAAATTTAAAGGGGTCATATGATGCTGCTAAAAATAACATTATTTTGTGTATTTGGTGTAATGAAATGTGT
>NW_015551074.1:275189-283236 GCF_001515605.1 Sinocyclocheilus anshuiensis | reverse complement strand
CGGCGTTATGCAAATCTTCCCACATAGTGAGGTAGATATGTGGGGGTGTGTTAGAACGAGCCGTTTTAGGTAGGCGTGGCTGACTCTTAACTTTTATAAAGAATATCTCTTTGGATTTGAGACTTTAGTCTTTGCAACTTTACAGATCTTCTTTATGAACCAAGAGCTTGTAACACTCCAAAGAGAAAGGAAAACTTGAAATCGCATCATATGACCCCTTTAAATAGTTTTAAGTTGTTGTTTTTTTATTATTATTATTTTTTATTCTTATTTTTAAATGACAAAAGTAACAGTAACAAAAAGATTGAGATTTAGAAATTTGGCTATATATTATATTATATTATATTATATTTCAAATAGAATCTGCTGCCACAGTATGTTTTATAAATATATAACACACATTGACAATTTTCCTTTTCTTTTTTTTTCAAATGGCATCAGGTCCAGTAACAAAAACAATTGGATATTTAGACATTTTTATATCGTTTTGTATTATGTCATATTACATATCAAATCAAATCTGATACCACCACAGTATTTTTCTAATAAACTGGAAAATAGTCTGAAGTTGACAATTAAAAACGGCTGATATTGACTGATACCATATAATCACATACCCAGAGGCTCTGATATATTTCATAAACCTGTTTCTGTTGTGACTCCTCGTGTTCTGCAGTCGCTCTCGGAGGAAGATGCAGAGGGTCTCAAACCTGTCCATCTTGGCGATGCTGGTGATGTACCTGCTCTCCGCTCTGTTCGGTTATCTGACGTTTTATGGTACATTACGCTCTTCTCATACACACCTTCAGCACAAATTCCAGTTGAGAAGTTACTTGTTACCAAACCCCTCTCTCTCTCTCTCTCTCTCTCTCTCAGATCATGTCGAGGCAGAGCTGCTTCACACCTTCACCAAGGTCTACAAGTTTGACACGATGCTTCTTCTGGTGCGTTTGGCTGTGCTGACGGCGGTAACGCTGACCGTTCCCATTGTGCTGTTCCCTGTGAGTAACAAAACACACCCGTATGAGCATGTTGTGCTTCACCGTCCTTCATTCTGATACACTTTGAAATGTGTTTGATGCTCTTTTATTTATTCGTGTCCTCTTATTGTGGCCTGTCATGCATCGGCATCATTCTCCCGCTGTCTCTGCTGAAAAAACATGCTTTTGTTTAAGATAACTTGATGTACTAAAATAACTACAACTAATAAATAAAAAATGTATTAAACTATGTAGACATTAGAGGTGTAACGGTACACAAACATGACGGTTCGGTACAGCAGGGGGAAAAAACTAAACATATAATTGCTTTTTTATTAAACAGTGGTTTACTGAACAAATGTGTCTTTCTTTAAATATATTTAAAATTGTGATTAAACATTTTTTAGATGATGAATAATGAATGAATGAATGAAAATGAAATACAACAATTTAAAAAAACAAATAAAAAATACAGTTTATTATTTTATATAATTAAAATATACAGACACTTAAAAAAAAGAAAAACTAATAACAATTACAAAAATGCACAACAAAATTATTAAAACCTTAACTAAAATCAAAGTTGAAACAGAAAATAGAAAAATAAAAATCTAATTCAAAATATTAGCAAACTATAATAGAATATCAATGATACTGAAACCATTAAAAAATTACTTGAATTAACTGAAATAAAATCTAAAAACATCTAAACTTAATTCATTTCAGCTAGTTGCTAAGGCAATATTTATCATTTGTACTAAAATGTACTAATGTACTAAAATAACTAAAACCAATGCATAAAAAATATATAGACATTTTATTTATTAATAAATAATAAAAATGACTAAAACACACAACAAAATTATTAAAAACGCAAGTAAAATTAAAGTGAACACAGAAAATAGAAAAATTTAATCTAATCCAAAATATTACTTAAAACTAGCATGGTACATCAGTGATACTAAAATAACACTGATTTGTTAAATGAACAATGTATTCTTCTGTCATGTGACAGGCAGAGGGCGCTCCAGAGCTTCTTTCGCTCAAGCCTCGCTCTCTCTCTCTCTCTCTCTCTCTCTCTCTCAAAAATACAGGTGCGGGCGGTTGGCGGGTGGATCATTTATTTGAAGCTGCGGATCCGGGTGATGTTTTAGCTCATCCGCGCATCACTACAGTGCAGTGACCTTGCAAAAAGTGCAGTTACAGCATGTGGCCACCGGTGGCGCTATAAACACACAAAACACTCCTGCAGCTCCTATAATCAGATCAGGTTTTCATTGAAGACAGAAATGAGCTGGTATTATCTGATTAGTTTGTCTAAAAACGTGAGAAGCTGCCGAACCTTGGCTGTTTAAACCGCTTTAGCATCAGATGGCTTGTGTTAAAGAGCACAGTTGAGCTGAGGCCTGTGCTCTGTGTTCATGAGCTTTACATCAGGGCCTGCAGAGTTTGTGCCATGTGACATTTTGTGTTTCCAAGGAGTTCATGGCCTTCAAGTTGCTCTTAAATGTCACAGCCTTTGTCCGCGTGATTTCTTATGTTTTGTCTGAGGGCCAACAGAGACCTTGAGTCCGACTCGCAGACGACACTCGCTAACAGAAACAAGACAGACGGGCGATACGAACCAACAGTTTTATTCTGAATGAGCATAAACGAGTCTCATCATGGAGTCTACTGAGGTCAGAGCGAACTCTCACACAGTGCTCTGAATCAAGGCTCTTGGTCGTTAGCGAGCACGTTTGCTACTTGAGCAGTGACAGGTGTGCCGCTTCGGTGCCCTTATAAAGGACCCCGGGGCCCTTCAGCTCTAGTTTCACTTGTATCAGATGCTTGATTCAATGAGGCCACGTTCTCGCTTCTCCTGATGAACGTATCTGTAGATGGATAGTTTGATTTATTACACTTTCAACAATCTGCAGTTACAAATGGGTTCAAGGAAAATATTTGTTAAAAAGTACATATATAATTGATTACATTTTTAATATACATTGTTAACACATATTTTTGTTACAAATTATTATGTAATTTAATAAAAAAAATAATAAGTATGATATATTAACATCATTTTTGTTATTATATCTAATTATTATTTTAAAAATGTATTATTAATGAATTATTCAAAGGTATTAAAATAATATATTATATTTATTAACATTTTAACTATTAAAATACATTTATGATTTTGTACATATTAAATATATTTTTACAAACATTCTGTTAAAGTATCATACGATTTTATTATTACTTGATATTTTTTTGAATAATATTGGATTATATATTTATTAATAAATTAATAAGTTTATGAATATATACTTATTTTTTAAAAGTGTGTGTGTGTATATATATATATATATAAATAAATGTATTAATATATTTATAACATAATATTGGTGTATATAACAGTTACATAATTTAAAAAAAACTTTAAAATGCAATTCCGTTTTACTGCTACATCTGGTCTAAAATTTAGTGCTGCCATCTTGTGTTGACATTTTGAAACTGCATAGGCCTATTTTGTAAATTATGCTTGGCGGGCCATATATAATATAGACTATTAAGACAGCTGCGGGCCGCTTAAAATTCATCCAAGGGCCGCATTTGGCCCGCGGGCCGTAGTTTGGACACCCCTGATATATACTTTTTAGTACTTTTTTAAATATATATTTTATTTATTTTTATGATATATTTATTACAACTAACTCTTTATGTTAGTTTGTGCTCTGGCTCTGTGATTAAGCCAGTCTGTCTGTAGGCTTGTCGGTCAGGTGTTTTGGTCGACAAATGGCTCTGTGATTCATGTGAGGTCAGTGCAGCCTGGGGTCAAAGGTCAAGTCAGTGCCTATGAGGGTCAGTGAGCTTCACTCACATGATCACGTATGCTAGTTTACACCTGACTGAGAGTAACACCACAGCTCCAAACAGTTTTGAGGTTACGGCCTTTATTTGAGTGTGAATGTGACTGCGCTGTTCCTCCACCAGAACCACATGGGTTTCTCTGAAAGTGGTTTGTGTTGCTGTTCTGCAGCAGTGCTCGTCTTGATCTGGTTTTGTGGTTGATGACTGATCTCTCTCTCTGCGTCTGTCTTTGTGATCTCAGCAGCTATTTTTAGAGCCGTTTCTCTGAAACTAGCATGTTAAGCTACTTATTTCAAGTAAATAAACAACACCGAGGCTGTAAATGTAGTTATCTGCACTACAAACAACAGGCAGATAATTACACTGAAGCTATTTAGGGCAACTATATCTTATAGACATTTCTTAGATTATAGTATTTGTAAAATAGCAGAAGTGGCCTGTTTTCATGCCACAAAAACAATGACCTCAGATTTGAACTTGAACATGTAAATTTACACAACATACTACTGTAATATATTACTATATACTGTTATAACTAGTAACATAAAAATACTGCATTGAAAACGGCAGTGATTAAAAGCAGTATTTAACTATATACACTCGGTAAGATTTTTTATGTTTTTTAAAGTCACCAAGGCTGCATTTATTTGATCAAAATACAGTAAAAATTGTGAAATAATATTATAATTTAAACCAACTGTTTTCTAAGTGAATACGTTGCAAAATATAATTTATTTCTGTGATCAAAGCTGTATTTTCAGCATCATTACTGCAGTCTTCAGTGTCACGTGATCTTCAGAAATCATTCTAATATGCTGATTTGCTGCTCGAGAAACATTTCTGAGTATTATCAATGCTGAAAACACTTAATATGTTTATGGAAATTATTAATAGAAAGTTCAAAAGAACAGCATTTATTTGAAATAGTAATTGTATTTAACATTATAAATGCCTTTACTGTCACTTTAATGCATCCTTGCCGAATAAAAGCAATAATTTATTTCTCTTAAATGTTTATTGAACTAGTTTGCTTGAGATTAACGATCTAAACGAACTGAAACTGAAAGAGCTTTTAAAAACCGCTGAGCTGCTCCACAGCACTGAAGTAAACAGGAGAGAGGTCTGTCCTCGTCCTGACGTTAACTCTCAGACAAGCGTCCAGCAGGAGGGTCACTAGGAAAATGTCACATGTTCGGGTCCTGTGGTCGGCGCAGGGCTTCAGATGCGCTCGCCAGCAGATGCCGAATGCTTTGAGCTCGGACTGAAATGTGGCACCCAGGTGACGGCTGGAAAGCTCGGCTTTATGGAAGAGTCTCTTTGTTAAAGGACTGTCTGATCAGAGACGGTTATGCAACACTATCGCTCTTTAATGGACTCCATCTGCTCTCCGCTTCTTTAATGATGTGTCTTGAGCTGCAGGTGTTTTGAGAGGCTGCAAACGAACCAACCTGTAGTTAAAGGGGTCATATGATGCTGCTAAAAAGAACATTATGTTGTGTATTTGCTGAATGAAATGTGTTTATGCGGTTTAAGGTTCAAAAAACACATTATTTTCCACATACTGTACATTATTGTTTCTCCTCTATGCCCCGCCTTTCTGAAACGTGTCGATTTTTACGAAGCTCATCGTTCTGAAAAGCGAGGTTTTCTCTGGTTGTCCAGCTATCCAATGCGTTGTGATTGGCCGAATACCTCAAGCGTGTGACGGAAATGTTACGCCCCTTACCATATTGTGATGATGCCCTGTCCGACCGGAGTGATTAACACAGTAACTTTGTGGGGGCGTGTTTGAATGAGGCGTTTTAGAAGGGCGTGGACCAGTCTTAACTTTTATAAAGAATATCTCTTTGGGTTTGAGGTTTTAATCTTTGCAACTTTACGGATCTTATCTATGCACGAACAGCTTGTAACACTCCAAAGAGAAAGGAAAACTTGAAATAGCATCATATGACCCCTTTAAAACCATTAAATTCGACTGATCAACTTTGTCTGCTAAAATTCTTTTGGAGAAATAAAAATGTATTCAAATGAGTTGTTGACGCACCAAGAACCACCATATTTTATTGGACTACAGTTTTTAATGCAAATAGACAGCGTTTTTACTCACTGATGTATTTTTTTTTTTAATCTTTAATGTTTTATATAGTTTTTCTTAATTGTACGACTTCACTTTGTTATTTCCATTAACATAATTAAAATAAATGATTAATTGTTGCGACTTAAAGCATGTTTATTACACATTTTGGGAAACACAACAAATGAATAGAGAAATTATATATCAATATTAAATATTAGATATTATTATGAAAATCTTTCTAATTATTACTCCCATTATTGCACTTATTTGTTCATTCTATGTTGCCCCAAAAACACATTAATATGCAAACTAGATACAGTTTATAGATACATTTTATATAATGGAAAAACTCATTTATGGCCATTTTACACACATTTTGCATAAAGAAATATGGTTTGAAAAATTACGGACTTCGTACAACCGGCTGAGGGTGGAAATATGCTAATATGGGACAGTACGTCAGTGGTCGTGGGAGGGGCCTGAGCAATATGACATCATATTGGCTTGATAACTCTTTAGGTTTTTGGGGGATTAAAAAAAGGAGTGAATGGATTTTTATCATTGTAGAGTGGTTGTGTCTACGCACTACCAAGACACATTTATATGCAAATGAAGATATTTTGCATGCAATGTCTCCTTTAAAATTTAAATATTATAATCTTAATTCAAGTGATGAAGGATTTTGAAAGTCTGACAGTAATCAGTACTACTGTAAGGTTAACCCTGCCTGGTTTACATGCTTGAAAATGATTAACAATTGAAAACATTAGAAATTTAGAAAAGTAATCAAATGTAGTCAGTTACATTACTTTAATAAAGTAATTGAAAAGTTACGCTACTTATTACATTTTAAGTAGGGTAACTTGTAATCTGTAACCTATTACATTTTCAAAGTAACCTTCCCAACACTGATTGTTGCAGCAAGAGTTTAGAGGTATACACTGCTTTTTTTTGTCTTATTTTTCAGTAAAATATCTGAACAATCATAAATTAAGACACATTTACTCGAGAAGCAAAATTACTTAAGATATTAAGTCTTATTTTCTGAAAAATGTATCAAAATTCAGTCCTTTTATGCTTAAAAATATTATTTGTGAATGGAAAAATACAACTTTTTTCCCTTTGAATTGAGTTTATTTTTCTGACCCCATTTCTTAATAAAAAAAATATTACATATCATTAAAATGATAATATTATACTGTAAATATATTAATAAATATATTATTATATATTTTGATCAATTATCTATTAGTAGTAGCATTAGTAGCATATTCAATTGATTATTTTAATAATTTATTGTTAATACATTTTATAAAATGTATTAATATATTATATTTCCTAATTTATTAATATTATTAAAAGTACATATACTGTATAGTTTTTTTTCTTATTTTAAGTACAAACTTTACTTAATTTTGAATTTTTTTAGAAAACTTTTTGAAAACTTAATTACTTTAGTAATTTTGCTTCTCAAGTAAATGTATTTTGATGTATGAACGTTTAGATATTTGTACTGTAAAACGAACTAAGTGTTTACAGTGAATTTACAAGTTAATTGTTTACTACAATTTTCAGGAGCACTAGTGTATAGTTGCACTCAACATGAACTGAAAGCAACAAAACGGTTGGATTCACAGGCTTTTTAAAGACTCTTTCTATCATTCAAGGCACATCTGATCTCTATTCAGTGGCTAAACTGAAATTGTATCTTTAGAAGTTGAAAGTCCAGCTGCATTTAATGCGATCTCTGCTTGAGTGATCTGTGTCAAACTCTGTCAGTCAGCCGGTTATCCTGCTGCTGCTGCTGGCTGATGCAACTCTACCACACGCTTACACTTGTAATCCTGTCTGAGGCTCCGCCCACTCTGTGTGAGTGTGAGTGTGCGTGTGTGTGTGTGTGTGTGTGTGTGTGTGTGTGTGTGTGTGTGTGTGTGTGTGAACTTTGGCTCAGTGTGAGCTGGTTCTCATGCTTTGAGCGGATCAGTTTGGGTCCTGTGACCTGCGCTCAGATAATTCACTCACCTGCTCTGGGTCATATAGTTCCTGCTCCATTCAGACTTCTGTGTGTGTATGTGTATGTGTGTATGTGTGTATGTATGTGTGTGTGTGTGTGTGTGTGTGTGTGTGTGTGTGT
>NW_015551074.1:269389-274735 GCF_001515605.1 Sinocyclocheilus anshuiensis | reverse complement strand
GTGTTTTTGTGTGTGTGTGTGTGTGTGTGTGTGTGTGTGTGTGTGTGTGTGTGTGTGTTTGCAGTGCTTCAATAACTTTATAACAGTAATATTAAATCCAATTAAATCCAAATCGTGTTTCATATATGAAGTTATTTGCTTTCATTTGTTTCGAATCATCTGTAAAGCCGCCGGACGGTTGTTCTGGAACAGACTGGAGCTTTATTTCTGATGCAGCTTTAGCATTTCATGGTGCAAAGGCTTTCGATTACAGATTTTTAATGTGGTCTTAGAGATTTGGAACACAGTGCATATAAAAAATGATGTGTATTATCCCTGCAGAGAACCATATTTATTACAACAGCAACCACCCACATTACCTAGTTTTTTTTATAATTAAAAAATTGATAAAATATTGAAACAAAATTTATTTTTTTCATTTTTTTTCTTTTTTTTTTTAATATATATATATATATATATATATATTATAGAATTGTGTTTGTATTTCCCATTTCACTCACAATATTGTAAAATTGCTTGCTTTTGTTAAAAAAGTGAATGATCTAGTGGTCTTTTGTGTTTTCAGATTCGTTCTTCAGTCATCACGCTGTGTTTCGCTGGAAAAGAGTTCAGCTGGATCCGACACTTCCTCATCGCCGCTGCTATACTGGCCTTCAACAACCTCCTGGTGATCTTCGTCCCCACCATCAGAGACATCTTCGGCTTCATCGGTCAGTAGTTTCTCCACACTGTGCTTCTTAGTAGATGTGGCCCCTTTCCCTCTTGAGAGGAGAAGAAAGTTGAACACACACATATGAACTCCTCTTCCTCCTGTAGGTTCGTCTGCAGCCACCATGCTCATCTTCATCCTACCGGCGGCGTTTTACCTGCGGCTGGTCAAGAGCTTACCGTTCAGATCACCGCAGAAAATATCTGTGAGTATAGACGATATATTATATTACTTTTGCTACTTTATACTTTTGACCTAACTCATTTATCATATTGATTTGAATATAATTATGATGTACCACATTCATTAATACAAAAATACAAAGAGAGAGAATATACATTTTATCCTTTATTATCAACACATGAAGTGCATTAAACATCAGGGTTTCCTAAACTGCGGGGAAATTCAAGGGGGTTCGTGAATTGATCAAATTAATTAAATCATAAAAATGTAAACTGAAAAAAATTAATATTAATAATGAAAATATTAGCTTAAAATCTCAGGGTAAATATTAAAATGATGTGTAAATAATATGTAATTATGTAGTCCATTTAAAAAAAGTAACTGTAATCTGATTAAAAGCATTTTAAAATGTTATATATTCTAATAACTTACAAGTATTTCATTTTTGTAATTTGATTGTTATCCATATTACATTTTATATATATATATGTATATATATATATAGTATACAAGTAATAAACAAGTAAAACTTTATAGTAAATAAACAAGTAATTAACATGTTTTTACTTTATAGTAAAAAAAAAAAAAAATATATTGTATAATGTGAGCAAATGAACTCTTCATATATATATATATATATATATATATAATCCATAATTCTTATATTTTATTGCATTTTATTTTATTATTTCAAGTAATTACACATTATTTTATTTTATCTACAGGCAACCATTTTCCTGGTGGTGGGCATCTTCTTCATGATCGGCAGCTTGTCTCTCATCATCTTGGACTGGATCCACAACCCTCCCGGCTCTAAAGGTGCTCATTAAACCACCGCCGGTCCTCTGCTGAAGCATCCCTCCACACGGACGAACCCTGTGCCTCCACCTCTCTCTCCTCTCATGAGCTCTCCTTTGTTGTTTTAACTTCTCCTGTGTGTTTTCCCGGCGTTCATGACTCTCAGATAGATGTGAAGGTGAGACCGTTGGATGTGAAAGATGTTTAAAGGAAAGAGAGAGAGCTGGGCAGAAGGGTTCATCAAATAAGCACTTGAGGATTTTGATCAAGACATGCCAACAATCACGTTTCCATCATGTTTTTGATTTCATCAGCTGGTCATAGATAGTTAGTTTGCTGTTATTAGTTCACTCAGAGATGACATTTCAGTCATTTTCTCTTCACGTATGCTGAGGAAAATCAACTAAATGATGCAGATTCTATTTCTGAGTGAACTCTTTGTTTAATATTATCACTTGAATCAGATTTCCTCTTTTTTTTTTTGTACCAAAATGAAGTAAAGTTGGTCCACAAAAGCTCAGCTTTTTCCTCTCAACCTGATCCATAAACATTGACTCGATTCTCTTCGTTAAGAGGATTTTGAGCGGCTCAGTTTTGGGTCAGTTCATCGCAAGATGTCTCGACAACTGCATTCAGCTTTCTAAAGCAGTTCAGCTAATGTTTTAGTGACACCAAACGGCAGAAACATCCGTTTCTGACTCATTAATTACCGTAAAGTCATCGCGCACAAGCCCAGACCTGACCGTTCGCTTTCAAAACCAGCTTCTCTTCATCGTAACAGAACGCAGTCCAATCCAATCGGCGTTTATTGTCGAGATCTGTGCCTTCTTTCTGTGCCATATCTGACTACACTGCCTTGCTGGAGAGAAACATGGAGGCTCACACCTGTCTCCCTCATCCGTGCTGAAACAGGTCCAGCCAAAGTGGACGATATTTAAAGATCTTTTGGTGATGTGTTTACTCATGAAGCAAGTGAATATTTCAAATGAAATGGTTATGATATTTTTGCATGTTTTGAATCACAAACATGGTCTTTTTGGACGTTGTATATGGTTTGTAAATAGTCTAATTTGTTCGTTTTTGGTCACTGATGGACGCTGGAAGGGACGGGCACATCAGATGTTCACCGGTAGAGTTTTAGTATTATATTTTCTTTTGTAAATTTGTAGAAAAGCCATTGTATTTCTATTGTGCCTCCTTGACGGTTTTTACGACGAACTGAAAAATGGAGTTACACGTTTTTTCTTTTCTGTTTTTGTTTGTTACTTGATTAGTTAGCAGCTGAAATGGTACAGAGAGACTCGCAGACGAATGTTCGGTCATATTTCTCATCTGGAATATGCTTGAAAACCATCCGATTTTGAGCAGTGTTTGTCTTCCGCCGTTTACATCTGCAAACCACGTATTGGACGTGTTCGTAAGTGCGATTTATATATGTATTTTAAAGTCGACATGAAATCAAAACTGACCCTATTTGCTTTCTCATTAACACTTAAAGTTCTGTTAATGCATTAACTAGCAATACATTTATTCCGTTTCTTTTGGTTTTGTTTTTTTGTAAACGAGACCCATACGGCAAATTTTTTTTCTGGCCAAAATGTATTTTAAATATATGTTGTAAAGAATGAAGTTAAAAGAAATATTTTTTAAAATTGAAAATATTTAGTTGCAACCTTCATATATCAAACTATATTTCAAAATGTATTTCCAATTCATTAATGTTTAATTTTTTTTATATGTTCACTTGTGTTATAGACAACAAATAAAGTTTTTCCTTAAATGTGACATGTGAGCATATTTTCTCGGACTGAATGTATATGGAGGGCAAAATTAATTTTTAAACGCTTTTAAAAATATATTTATATTTTTTAAATATATTTTCTAAATTATACAAAATAATTGCTAAAATAAATAAATATATTTTGAAACATATTTTAGCAAATCTAAATATATTTTGGCCCTTTTTTGTATATTTTGAAATATAATTGTATTTATTTTAAATATATTTAAAAATATATTTTTTGTCATGTGGGTAGTTAATAAAAATACAAGTGTTAATTCATGTAAATTCATTTTTTACTTTTTTCTTATAATGTATTAGTAAATGTTGAAATTAACATTAACTAAGATTAATAAATGCTAAATTAAAAGTATTTTTCATTGTTAGTTCATATAACTAACGTTAACAGATGAAACAAATGTCTGTATACATAATTTTTCATCAAAATGTAAAAAACGCTTTCCTTTTTTTTTTTTTTTTCATTTCTGACCATCCACTCAATTGTCATATTTTCATATGTGATTACGGAAGTAAAATGGGTTGCGAATGTTTTTTCATGTCGACTTTAAGCGTGTTTACATGCTCCTATCGCTACAGACGGTCCGTTCGTCCGCAGCCTCGTGCCTGTCGCTTCCTTCAGGGAAAATGTGCAGGAATTGTAACGTCTCTGAATGTACGAACTGTAACAGTTTACATGTATTTTGGTAATGTGAAGTGAACACAGTATCCCAGTATTTTTCTGACTGTAGAGGAACAGTCGTGAGAAATGAGGTGAAACCTCGTCTGCTCACAAACTGCCATTATAACCTACGTAACCTGCAGCCTTCTGCGGCTCGGCCAATCATATCTGCCACGTCACTGGGGGATTTTTGTATCACTGAAGCTGTTTCCATATTATGTAACATGAAAAATAAAGAAATGTGAAACAACATCCTTCTTTGTGTTTTCACTGATGGAGAAAGTATTCAGTTGCCATGGTGATGTGAATATGAAAGAAAATATCAGAGATATTTAAATTATGGTGATGAATCTCACTTAAACGTTCATAAATATTTAATACTTTGAATAACTACATTTATATAATTACAATAAATAAGAATTTGGGGAAATGTACTTTTATCACAAAAGTAACAAATATGGAAAAAAATTTATGTCATTAAAATAATATAAATATCATGTAAGTAAGTAGCTTTGGATAAAAGTATCTGCTAAATGAATACTGTACATTTATTAAAATATATAATTTTATTTAAAATATCCTAAGCTTTTTTACAGTGACTTTTGTGTATTTTAAAACGGCACAAGAATAATTTAAAACATGCAGTATACACACCTTAAACACGCCAACACTTGATCCAACAGGCCGCACACACACACGAATGAATGAATCAACACAGTGAGCAGACGGGCCTGGGGTGGGGGTGAGCTCTCAGTCAGGATGCAGGTCACAGGTTCAGTGTGAATCATGTCAACAGCTGCTTACATAAGACCACCACACAAGCACATCTGGCCGCCGGTCACCTGTGTGTCTGCTGTAACGACAGACACTTTACAGCATTACAGCCAGTCAGAATGATGCTCACCTGAGTCTGCGTGAATATTTGATGCATTTTTCATGTTTCAAGCAAAGAAAGAAATAAAATCGATTCTTAACATTTAATAGTATTATCAGGTTTAATCAGTGTTATTTTAGTAGTAGTATAGTTGAAATACTATTATAATTTATCAATATTTTTTATTGTAATATTTTATTTTGGTTAACGTTTCATTTATTTCAAATAATGAAAATATTTTGTATGGTTTTAGTTTAATTACCCTGGATTAAATCATTCATAATGAATATAAATTAATATTATATTGTTTTTAATATATTCAA
>NW_015551074.1:254475-269310 GCF_001515605.1 Sinocyclocheilus anshuiensis | reverse complement strand
TATATATATATATATATATATATATATATATATATATATATATGTATATAAACTATCTATTTATTAAAACATAGTTTTATTTAAAATATTTAAAGACAATTTTCACAATGAAATTGCAGAAAACTACATTATTTTTTATAATTTCATAGTTTTCTTTACATGCATATAATGAAATAACTATACAATTTATTTACCAAACAATAAGTCATGGCAATGAGATTTGCAGTGACATTTTTTCTTCTGCATTTTCTTTTTGGAAGCACACTACCACAACAAAAACCAAGTCACATGTTAATCCTGGTACAAGGCACACATTACACAATAAACACATTCAGCGCACATTGCACAATAAACCTGTGAGATCTGAGGCAAGAATGCAGAATAATAGAGCTAAAATTGTAAAGGAGTGTCTGTTTGGTTTGTTGGCATGAGGAAATGAAAGCTAAACATTAGCCAGATGGCAGAGAATGTGAGCAAGAAAGTTCTAATAATGAAAAGAATGTCTTGTATTATGTTTTTTTGTCTGCTATGTGACTGCAGATTGTCTGGGGATCAAATAAAGTCAACAACATCAGCCTGTCATCTTTGTAAGCAGCCATACTGGTGTATAGAGAAATAAGACAACACTTCATCCGAGAAAAGATGCTCTGTTAAAGCAAAACCTGAACGACAGTTCCCTGTGCATTTCTGATGTCTCAGCATCAAAGCTGTGTATAGTCAGCATTACAGAGCCCATAGAAACAAGTTCTGAGATTTTGCTGACTCATAATGCACACACACATATGCATTGCATCCGATAAAATATTCTCTAGAACCAAAACGGGGAAATCTCGGGACCATTCCTCAAGAACATTCTGCAAAACTTGTCCAAACAAGCATCAGTAATGGATATAACCAATGCCCTTTCAAAATGACATGTCAACGCAGGAAGGAAAACTGTGCGTTTAAGGCAGATTCATGTTTAGAAGTAGCAATTAGAGTGCTTTGTTTGTTAAGTCCTGTAAAAACAGAGGCTGCACCCAGCCCTGAGAAAACATTCACTTTATATGACCTGAAAAAGACATCCTTCACCTGTGTTATGTTCACACAATACTTTAATCATGCGATAATGATCATAAATTAAACTCTGAGGCCTGTAAGGAACATAAGATGCCTTGAGGTGACGCTCGATAAAAATATAACCGCACCTGTCTGTTAGCATTTTTATTAGACAATGTTTTTCTCAAGTGGAATAAATTAGTGGAATGTTGCTCATATCAGGGTTTGGTACGTAACAACCTTTGGGTGCTAGACATGAATCATTTGCTGAGAAAAGTGTGGTGCTGTTTAGTGATCAGATGCAACATTTTTACCTTCCACAAAAAAAAAACAGTCCCATAGACGAACACTGAAGGAGGAATGCGAACCAAATCTAGAGCTCTTTTGACTTGGCGACCAGGCAACCACAAGTAACACAAGTTTACACTGCATAAATGGCACCTCTGAGCTGCATGAAACAGTCTGTTGCTAAACACTGCAAAGGTGGCACAGAAACATTTCTGAAGTGGCATTTAGGTGTCTTTACACAGACTGTTTAATGCTGCTCAGAGGTGGCATAGATGCATTTACACAAAAATGATATTAAAAACTGAGGCGGAGGCGGGTCAGAGCAGGCATAATTTAATCTGGCTTTTATACGCCAATGTGTTTTGACACAGAATTTTGAGCAGGCACAGAGCAGCCTTAACTTGGCTGTGTAAAGATACTTTGTGTAAATGCCACTTAATAAGCGCCTCTGTGCTGCCGTTGCGTGTAAATTTGGCAAAAGTAAATCCTAAGCAGGCATAGTCTGGCTTTTATGCGGCATTGTGTCTTGACACTGAATTCTGAGCAAGCACAGAGCAGCCTTAACTTGACTATGTAAAGACACCATTAGAACACCTTAGCAACTACATAGCAATGCCCTGGCAACACCCAAGAATCATGGCCATGTAAATTTGGCAAAAGTAAATCCTAAGCAGGCATAGTTTAGTCCGGCTTTTATGCGGCATTGCATCTTTACACTGAATTCTGAGCAGGCACAGAGCAGCCTTAACTTGATTATGTAAAGACACCATTAGAACACCTTAGCAACTACATAGCAATGCCCTGGCAACACCCAAGAATCATGGCCATGTAAATTTGGCAAAAGTAAATCCTAAGCAGGTATATCATTACATCTTTACACTGAATTTTGAGCAGGCACAGCAGCCTTATCTTGGCTGGTAAAGATGCCATTTAAATGCCTTAGCACTCATCAGAACACTCTAGAATGGTGTCAGTGAGTTTTGGTCTATAGTGTGATAAGCCTGCAGTGAGTGAGTTGTGCTTTAATTATGCTAAGGGTGTTTGATAAGTCATTGTAGCAGGCAGTGCCACATTAACTCTGAAAGCTGGAGTTACAGCACAAATGACCCCACAAATCTCAATCCCCAGGGATTCTGCTGTTGGTGTAGTGTTAAACATCCAGAGAGAGACCAATGAGGTCATTTAAGGATTGTGTTTCCTCACTTGACAGGGCTTGTCAGTGGAACATGTGAACACAAGCAAACTAAAATGACCTCGCAGTGAGGATCAGTGTGGAGATTCAAGAGACATTTAGAAAACAAAACTGTCGGTTTTCCAGTTCAGCCAATATCATGTTTATAATTGTGCATGTTGTTTGGTCTATGTGGTTCATGGTGATAATAATAAACTTCAATGTTTAACTTGTAGGGCAATTGTATTTACTTTTTCATGATAGTGGTGGTACTGTGTTGTGTCACCACTTGAAGTCCAATGTAAAACCTGCATCTTGAAGCAAAAGAAAATCACTCAACAAGTATGAATACACATACGCACCATAAATCAACCTTTGATCACGATGGCTAAGGTGATTTTGAGGGAAGCTTGCACTCTCATGCTCTCTCAGACACACCCTCAGGTTTCCAGATATACTTAACTCTGTTCTCAGTGGCGAATGCTTTCAAGCTTACATAAACAATGCTTCACCTAACAGCACAGGTCACGTAGAAAGCTTGACTCAGGAGCTTTTGAATGAGCTCAGTCATTTTTTTAACATGCATCTGCTCTCTCTGTCTTTGAGCCACAAAGTATTTGTATTTGTTGGTATAGTTGCATCCCAGGTAACAAATTTAGGTTATAAAAACATAGTAGGAACATTGTTTTGAAATGTTTCTAAAACGTTCAAATGTCCAATTTTGTTGTCGTGATTATATCACCGTTTCTTGCAGCGTTCTACTAACTAAACGTTATTTGAACGTTTATTTTTAATATTTTAAGAACTCTAGAATGTCCATTTTTCTTGTTGTGTTTAGAACATTATTGAAAGGTTTCAAAAACGTTTCTAGAACATTCATAAAGTACAAATGACATCATAAGGACGTTTTAAAGGAACGTTTTCTCTCAACATTGTGAGAATGTATTTCAAATGTCAATAAAGTGATAAGAACATTCCATAAACATTAATGTTTTGTCCTAACATTTATATAACTTTGAAAAAACATTAGTGGAAGTTGTGTTTCCTGTTAGCTGTGACACTGGGACTCTATTCAACGGATTTCTTGGTTGTTCACAATAAAGTAAACTCATCAATGCTATATATATAGATATGTTCACACAGTGTTTGGGACTTATGAATCATTTACAATGAGATCTATAATATGCATTTAGAAAACATAAGGTAAATCTTCATTTCGTGCTGACTTTATTAACAGGTGACTCTCAAAAGGCCCGTTCACAAATGAGTGAGTAACCGAAGCCAATCCTTTTTTTGCATTAGCCGTGACCATAGCAACAGACTGAAGTTAATATCAAAGTGGTGTGAACGTGGCCTATATAGTTTTCTGGTTGCCATAGCATTGCTATGCAATGATTATACACCTCTCTGAGTTTCTTTTCTGGATTTCTAACCTCTGGGATTTTCTTACTGCTGGTCCAGCAGTAAATCACAATATAACCAACGTCACATTCATAAATGCCTCTGTACTGAGTGTAATATTTGTTTGGGTTTGCGGTTAATGTGGAGGAACACAATGTACTACTCTGTATTACTCTGTAAATGATCAGGTATGTGGTTATGTTGGCTTTTCTGCTGGCGGAGACCAACAGTCATGATGTTCTGTTCCAGGACAGAAAATTGTCTTTAATTAAGTAAATAATCGCTTATTGAAAATTGGTAGAAACATTTTATGGTTATGGACAATGGTGTACGTAGTTTAAAGATAATATCAAAATGTAATCAGACTTTGTTATTATTATTATTGGAAAATATGGCTAAATAAAACATTTGTTAAAAAAAGGAGACTAAATTTATACTAAATTGAAAATGGTCATTTACTCTTATTCATGTTTTTTATATGTTTGTCGAGCTCCAAAAAAATCACAATAAAAGTACCATAAAAGTAGCAACTGTCTGCATGATTGACCTTGCCTTTTTTGGTAAGTTTGACGTCAGTGGATCCAACACACAGTTTTGAATAAGCAAAAATGCACATGAAATTTAGTGAATAAGAGTTTAAATTTGTCTATATTCCTCAGACATAACTATTATATTGCATCAGAAGACTTGAAATACAGGGAATTCCTACTGAAAACAGGAGTAGTTCACCCAAAAATGACAATTTGCTGAAAATGTGCTCACCCTCAGATCATCCAAGAAGATGTAGTTGAGTTTGTTTCTTCATCAGATTTGGAGAAATGTAGCATCACATCACTTGCTCACCCAAGGATGCTCTGCAGTGAATGGGTGCCGTCAGAATGAGAGGCCAAACAGCTGATAAATACATCACAATAATCCACACCACTCCAGTCCATCAGTTAATGTCTTGTGAAGCCAAAAGCTGTGTGTTTGTAAGAAACAAATCCATTATTAAGATGTTTTTAACTTCGAACTGTCGCTTCCAGCTAAAAAAAGCGACTCCTCTGTCTATTGGTTTATCTTAATCAGCTGTTTGGACTCTCATTCTGACGGCACCCATTCACTGCAGAGCATCCATTGGTGAGCAAGTGATGCAATGCTACATTTCTCCAAATCTCATGGTGTTTTTTGTATATTCTTTCCCTGTATGGAGAACAGCAATGTGTGCTTTTGTGTTTCATCATGAGGTTGAGTATGACAGGATGCTCGTTTTAGGTGAACTGTTCCTTTAAACCTGCCGTCTCTGTTCAGATTCCCAGAATGCGTTTGCGAGATGAATCCTGATCAAGCCGTCACTTAATGTCTCAGTAAGCATCTGATCAAGGCGTTCATGTCTTTGGCCTCATTTAACAGGAAGAGAGAGACAGTTAATCCACAGTCCTGTATAATAGGCTTAAGTGTGACCCAGTGTGGTGATTTTCTTACATTTACGTAGGTAACAGGATAGTAACATTGTGTCTGCTTTCAGACCGTGGGTGATCATTGAATTATAAAAACATAAAGAGGCAGGATGATGCTCGGCAGAACACTGTGAACTTAACCTTGAGAAAAGCAAAGCAGGGAATGGAAATTTCCCAAATGCATGAGGAAGTGTGGGACAGGCTGAGCTGTGCTGTTATGTGATTCGGATGAAAATGAAACACAGCTCTTTTTTATCTGTGTGTGCAGCACCTGGGTCATTAGGATGTCACGTTTACTAGCCGATGACGCCCGTCTTGTTTTGACCTTCCTGATCGCTCTCGCGCACATAGAGATAAATGACATTGTTCAGAAACAAACAGTTTTTGATAAAAGCAGCTATTGGAAAATACATGGTTGCTACTTTGATAAATCTCACTGAACTGCATACAGGGTGTTCTCAAATGTTTCTCTTGGAATACCTCAGGTGAAAATAGCTAGATGTTTTAGAAAAAAGAAGTCGCTAGCATTATGCAAAGGTGTTCAGGGAGGTTCAATGTTATGCAGTTGCTATGTTTTAGATGGTTTTCCACCTTCAAGTCTTAATATTCTGCTCCCTCATGCTCCTCTCCTCGTCATTTTAATGTAAATAAGCTGTATTAGTGTTTATATCTTTTTAGGCAGTTTTATCTCACCAATGGCACCTTTAGCTTGTTCAATAATTATTTTGCACTTTTTTCGGTAACTGTTTTGGAATGCTATTTATTATGAAATGTTCCATTCTAATAAATTTTAATTTAAATATTATTTATTTAAATTAAAAAAAAAATCACCCACTATAAATGAGTCTTTTGACAAGAAAATATATATCTGCCTTTACATTTTAGGAGACTTAAGCAAAACTCTCCAACTGTTCTCCTTGCAATCTCATTACTGTTTAACCAATTGATCTCATTTGCAATTTTTATTCACTGAAATGAACCAAATGAAAAGTCAGAAAAGAGTTTAGTCCCCTCAGAATGAACCTTACGCTCCACTCTACAGTTCAAACTCATTTTTAGCTCATTGACTGATCGTTTCGATGAGCAGAGCGGGAATGGAATAAACTGTACAGCATTGGTTGGTCAATAATATGATGTAATGACAACACAGAGCTCTGGCATGTGTTGTTCTTCCTGTCTGAGGGCACCACTTCCTTCCTGATGTTCCTGCACAGGAAATTGTAAGAGCGTTGTTATTTGAGTTATTTGCCTTTGTGAACCATACCGACAGAAGTATAACATACCACAGAGCTGTAGTTTTATAACAACATTCAGACTGTATTTCCTGTGGGAATTAAGGGAATATGCTTGGCATGGAAATTAAATCACGCTCGATCCCTGTTATACAATCATAACACAGCAGGATTTTATGATGGCACAGAGGACATCTCTGCTCTTGGCGGTTGTGGCAGTGCTGCATGTACAGGGTGCAGTGCCGGTGAGAACAGTTTATCCAGGAGACTCCCTGTAATCCCGTTCCCCCACCTCTCGCCCGACACTAACGCTAGAAGTCAGCGGGTTCATATGCTTCAGATCTGGGTTGTCTTTTACAATATTAGTGGAAATTCTTGATGCCGTTCGTCCAGAGGTTTGTCTCAGCTTCTCCTGCAGGTCCAGGAATTCAGAGCTTTTTCAGCTGTAAGCGGATTACAGACCCAAAGCTTATATCAAAAGATGCCCGTATTCCTCCCCGCTCACACCGCCTAATTTCTGCTGTTCATCTGGAAAATTCCCTTGACTTATGTCACGGTTCATTGTGGTTACAACCTGGCCATGTTGATGGTGATGTACTTTAGGGCCAATGTTATTTTACTATTATATGTATATAATTTTTTATTCATATTTTGAAATAGCATTTATTTTTATATTTTCTCTTTTCATTTGAATACAATTTTTAGTGATTTACATGCTTTTGTAATTTTGATCAGTTTTTGTTGTTTTTAAATATAACTATTTAGGTTTAATTTATTTTTATTTTATTTGTAGCTTTTATTTATCTCCAGTGCTTCAACTTATTCAGTTTCATCAAATATTTATATTATAGCTTTATTTCAAATAATATTCAATTAATATACTAATATCATTTTTTTAACTCTTATTTTATATATATTTTTTTATTTTAGTGATTTTGCAATGTGCTTAGTTGTCATTTTTATTAGTATTTGTTCTTTTATAAATATTAATTTTGTACTTTATTAATTTTTAAAAATTGTAAAAAAAATTATTATTAATTAGTTTTGGTTTTATTTCAAGCTTTAGTTTAAGTTTTTAATTATTTCCAGTTAATTAAACACTAAAACTAAAGTAATTTATTTCATTATTTTTTTTTCATCCAATATGTAGATTTTATATTGATTCTACTTTATTTCAATTAAAAAAGATGTTTTTAATAGTTTAGTTGATTATATTAATCCTGACTAGAACCATTGTAGAACATGCAGTACACAATCTGAACATCATCCATTCACCAAATACTGTCCCTCACAACTGTTTTGACCTTAAACTCTCCTAAAAGGTTTTCATTTACATTCATGCATTTGGCAGAAGCTTTTATCTGAAGCAACTTGTTTTGCATTCAAGATACACAGTCATTGTATTCCATGGGAATCGAACCCATGACCTTGGTGTTGCTGATATGACTTTGCATTATATTGAATCCACCAGTTAAACCAGCATCAACCGGCCTGGACCAGCATGGAAATTCAAGCTGGTTTATCTGTCCAAGAGGGAATTCAAATGTATACTGTCACAGATGCTGATGATGCGATTGTAAGCATCGCAGATGTTAAACTGTATCTCTGCTAACCTTATAACCCAATGACCTAAATATATCCCAAATCTCATCTTGCTGTGACACTCGGCATAGAACTTGGCTTGCAGATGTTCAGAAACGCACACGCAGGCGCATCTATAGAGCAATCAGTGTCAGTGAAATGCATTGAGCTCCTCTGACTTTCACTCGAGTAAAATTGAAAACTGAGTACTTTTACTTTTACTGGAGTAATATTTTATTATACGTATCTATACTTTTACTCAAGTACTTGATTTGTGTACTTCATCCACCACTGTCTGTGTATATTTCACGTGCATACACGAGTGTATGCATTTCCCTTCCTGTCTGTGTCAAGAGCGTTTGTTTTCCGGTCTGATAACTCTGCTATAAACACACTGAAGCTTCCCGCCACAGCTATACACATTGGAAACACGATAACACAGACAGAAGTGATGATAGTCCATGAGAAAGAGGACATGTGCACTATCATCTTCCTGGCATAACGTCCCCATGCCCTACTTTTTATTTTCTTTCTCAAGCGTCCTTCAAGATTTTCTGTGTCAGTATTATATCAGTTACATAGTCACACATCATAAATTGTATTTTATTTCATAAAGTACCAAAATGGCCTCAGCAGGGCCTGTTATGAGCAATGGCAGGTGGGCATTATGCTGCTGAAGTGATGTGCATAGCGTGAGCTCTCTCGGCAGGTTCCCATGAGTGCGGACAGCGGGCGGCTGTTTGTTTAATACGAGGGGATAAAATGATTATATAAGAATGAGCCAGGAGCCGGGGGAAGATGAGCCGACCTCTGCCCCCCTCTGCGGGAGACCGGCGGGATGTCTTCTCTCTCACAGACCCCCATGATCCCAACATCAAGAAATCCACAGACATTCTCCAGAACCTTCTTGTCTTTTTCTTCTTCTTTACATTTGAATTTTCTATTAATTTCAACTGTGCAGTCGGGTTCAGAAGTGGGAGAAATTCCAAGCAGACTAGTACAAAAGATGTTGAAGGTTGAAAATTGAATTAGGATTGTATACCATTAAATATAATTGTTACAATTAGCTATTACAACTTGAAGTTCAGTGTTACTCTGAAAAAAACAAAAAAACAATGGTAATTTAAAAATGTTAAATCTAAATTAACTGGTTTTATTAAAGTCAAAAATACAATTTAACATCACTGAACCAACCTAAATATTTTTATGGGTTAAATCAACAGATTGTTAAGGTAACAATTGCAGATTGCCACTTTTTTTGCAGTGTACAGTAACTTTCCTGGTTTTTCCAATTGGTCACGCCTTCACATTTCAAGTTCATTAACCATAATTTAAATTTTCAATTAATTTTTAAGGCAGCATGAATGTTTACTTTTTAAGTTGAAGCAACATTATTTTTACAGTGACTTGATTTTAGATCAATATATATATATATATATATATATATTAAAATGTACTATAGCTTTAAGTCTTAAAAACTGAAGGTCTATTGTAACTAAGATGCAAAAACATGTCAATGATACCTATTTGGTGTACAGAAATGGTCCACCCAGTCATGGTGAGATGAAGTGGTTACTATTATTCCTAAACAGCAAAAGAACTAAAAATACGAGTTAAAATGTGAAGTGTTAAATGACAGTTTACATGCAGTCTTAAAAATAAAAGTTCCAAAATGGAGTTTTAAGCAAGGAAGAACCTTTTTTTGTTCCCCGAAAAACCCTTTCAGTGAAAAGATCTCAAAATAGCCATTTTTCTTGGCGTGAATAACATTTTTAAAACCTAAAGAACCCTTTTCCATTATAAAGAACCTTTTGTGGAATGTAGAGTTTCCATGGATGTAAAAACGTTCTCAATGCCAATAAAGAACCTTTATTTTTAAGAGTGTAGCATTTACAGGAAGAAATAAACTCAGTCATTTAACTGATGATTTGAAAGGATAGTAAAAAGGTTCATTTGGGCCAGTTTAATTAAAGAAATCAACCACAAACCTACCTAAACGAATGAGTAAACAGAACCTCACTCGAGTATTTACGGAACAACGTTTAGTTTACTGTAAAGACCAGCTACAGCTCAGAAAAAGCCATGGGTTTAGTTTGCCCTTTCACACACTAAACATTTGGGTTACCTGCTTTTTTCAGCTAAATTCACTGTGATCCAAGTACTTAGAAGAAGAGGTGAACCAGTTCAGAAGGCTGGAAGGGTTTGCAGAAGGATTTCTATATTCTTGGGCCTCCTTTAATCCACAGTCAGGCGGATAATTTACCAAAGGAAGAAATTCAGCACCACTACACCTCTCCCTGGGACAAGACGTCCTGCACAGATCGGTGTGAGGGTAAACTGTAAAAACCTCAAACAAGTGACACAGAACCATAGGCTGACAGTGAAAGATCTGCACTGATTAAGATATCCAGACACATGATAACGCCATAAAGTAAAACACTGACAAAACAGTGTTCATGGGAGGTTATCATAGAAAAAAAGCACTGATTTCCAGAAACAAAACATTGTTGCCCATCTCAAGTTTGCAGGAGACTTTCCAGGATGTTCTGAAACTCTACTGGAAAAATTTAAGATGATATGCAAAAGAACATTTTGGTAACGTTAAATTTCTCTTACAGTGATATTTCCCCTAAAACTTAAAATTCATGTCATCAACACTTACTTTAAAAAAATATATATATCTTCTAAAATATCTACTGTTTTCCACTGAAGAAAGTCAGTCAGACAAAAGAGCATTATGCAACTACATTTCAGAAACATTTCCTTCAGAAATCAAGATATTTCCATTGAATTGGTAGGTGAAAGCATTTATTCACTAAAATATGGCACAGAAGAACATTTTGAGAGCACATTTTCAGAAACCATTCCTTCAGAAATCAAGATATTTCCAATGGATTGGAATCATTTATTCATTAAAATATGGCACAGAAGAACATTCTGAGAGCACATTTTCAGAAACCATTCCTTCAGAAATCAAGATATTTCCAATGGATTGGAATCATTTATTCATTAAAATATGGCACAGAAGAACATTCTGAGAGCACATTTTCAGAAACCATTCCTTCAGAAATCAAGATATTTCCAATGGATTGGAATCATTTATTCATTAAAATATGGCACAGAAGAACATTCTGAGAGCACATTTTCAGAAACCATTCCTTCAGAAATCAAGATATTTCCAATGGATTGGAATCATTTATTCATTAAAATATGGCACAGAAGAACATTCTGAGAGCACATTTTCAGAAACCATTCCTTCAGAAATCAAGATATTTCCAATGGATTGGAATCATTTATTCATTAAAATATGGCACAGAAGAACATTCTGAGAGCACATTTTCAGAAACCATTCCTTCAGAAATCAAGATATTTCCAATGGATTGGAATCATTTATTCATTAAAATATGGCACAGAAGAACATTCTGAGAGCACATTTTCAGAAACCATTCCTTCAGAAATCAAGATATTTCCAATGGATTGGAATCATTTATTCATTAAAATATGGCACAGAAGAACATTCTGAGAGCACATTTTCAGAAACCATTCCTTCAGATATCAAGATATTTCCAATGGATTGGAATCATTTATTCATTAAAATATGGCACAGAAGAACATTATGCAACTACATGTTCCTTCAGAAATCAAGATATTTCCAATGGATGATGGTTTCCCCCCCGTGTCATTTCTCGATGGATGCTACTATAGTTTCAAAGGCAGAGCTGGGATTTCTTCCGCACGTTTTTCACACAGTGTGGAGACAGAAAAATGCTTTTGTTGATCCAGTCTTACCTATGGAGTCGGGTGTCGCCTGGGGCCCCACGGCCTGTTTCAATAGGTCAGACATTCCAGCATCCGTGTTCTTTTGTGAACTCCAGCTCGGAGGCTGCAGTGGCCTTTAATCCGAGGGTAAATCACCGTAGACCGGAGTCCCGTAATGCCCTGCTTCACTTCCACTGGGGGATTTAGCCGATCGGGGGGTGACGAAGAACTTCTGTGCGAAGGTGGTCAGGCGAGTGATTCGTTTAAGTTATGCTAGGAGCGAAAGTAACAACAAACTCAACTCGCTGCCCTTGTGTGGCGTGACCCAAAGCCGAGCGTGGGGCCGCACTCGTTCCCGACTCGTTTAATCTGTCACTTGTGTCTAACGTCATCTCAGAAGTTCCTCTTTTTGCAAAATTCCTCCTTTTGTTCCTCACGGCTCCTCTCATAGTCATGTGGTCGCATGATCCACTCTCATGGAAACGTCATTGTCTTTAACATCTTTCTCAGCAGACACAAATGAGAAGCAGTAAACTCACAACTGACACATTTAGGTCGGTTTAGGAGGAACTTCTGAGACAAAGGTGATTGTTAATTCATGCATTATTACTTTGTTAGCTACCTCTCCTGAGCTATAAAAGGCAACCTCTGTGCAAATAACATTTCCTCGCTTGAAATAGGGCACAGGGTGGGTTGTGGTCTATACCTGTGGTTCCTCTGTAGTCAAATTGTTCGTCACAAACCCTAGATATTCTCCTTTACCTCAGAACAATATGTTATTGTTTAGATGTTGATCTTAAGTATAACCTTAAAGTTTTTAGTTCTACATTTCTTTCTCAGATGTTTCTTCTAATTCAATGGTTGATGACCAGTTAGCGTTTAGAGATAAAAATGAATGTGCCCAGCAGCTCAGATCATTTGTGAGCCTGGAGCATAAAAGCAGTCTTAAGTCGCTGGGGTATATTTGTAGCGATAGCCAAAAGTATATTGTAAGGGTCAAAATTATTGATTTTTATTTTATGCCAAAAAACATTAGGATATTAAGTAAAGATCATGTTCCATGAAGATATTTAGTAAATTTCCTACCGTAAATATATCAAAACGTAATTTTTGATTAGTAATATGCATTGCTAAGAACTTCATTTGAACAACTTTAAAGGCGATTTTCTCAATATTTTGATTTTTTTTTTGCACCCTCAGATTCCAGATTTTCAATTAGTTGTATCTCGGCCAAATATTTTCCTATCCTAACAAAGGAAAGCTTATTTATCCAGCTTTCAGATGATGTATAAATCTCAATTTCGAAAAATTGACTCTTATGACATGGTTTTGTGCTCCAGGGTCACATTTTGTCTTGGGAGAATTTATGAGTTAATCTTTGACTTGTTAAGCAGTTTGAGATGCTTATTGGCATCTCTGGTGTTTAACATCCATATACTCTTAAAAATGAAGGATCCAAAAGGGAGTTTTCACAGTGATGCCATAGAAGAACCATTTTTTTGTTCCACAAAGAACCTTTCGGTGAACTGATGCAAATAAAGAACATTTATTTTTTTTTAAATGCACGAAAGGTTCTTTTGATTATTAAAATGTTCTGATCGCTGAAAGGTTCTTTGGGGATCCCTTTATTTGTGAAACTCTGGATGAGACATTAGAGAATACTGTGCCTGTAATGTGAGATCTTTAGCTCAGGAAAATGTTTCCATGTGCTCTCAGTGCTGTCTAGGAGACACAGCTGTGATATTAAAGGTTGCATCTGTTCATTTGATTTCCTATGAGCAGGAAGAAGGAGGTGAACGCCTTCATGAAGCTGGGAATGAGAGGCACTCCTCGTCTGGGTCACTGCGGGTCTGTTTGTACACAATCGCTTGAGAGGCTCCACCCAAGTGTCTGCCGGCTGATGCAATGCGACCGGCGAATATAAACCGATCTCAGCAGCATCAGACTGTGATACCGGACGCGGCCAAAGGACATCTCCGTTTATCTTCTACATTATTATTATTACAGATTGTAGGGTTTATAAGTATTGCAGTATTTATATGTATGCTTAATGTACTTTATCAATCTTAGGGTATTTATTTGTTATCTATCAAGTAGTAATTGATCACTGGAACATTCTTCACGACTGGGAGGGTTTGGTGATATTTTTTTCATTCATACCGGAGCTGAACAAACGGATTTCTCTTTTTTTTTTAATTATTATTATTATTATTATTCTTCTTGAGGTAAGATCTCATCCCGTTTTCAAGTTTTTTGATGTTTTAGATGTCTTCCCTGACCTTTTTATTTATTTTTTTAAACCTGAACACACTGTAATCGCGTTTATTTTATCTGTTTTTAGACTCGTGTTTCATCATCATCACCGTTCACACACTCTAATGATCTAATAAAATTATTCATGTGGTTTGGGAGTTTAAACGGAAATTTAACACTGGTCACGGTCTAAAATAGTCACCAGAATCCGTTTAAATAGGTTGAAATAGTCACCCGACAAGAAAAAAAAGCCTTAATTGGTTATGTCTAATCGTTTTGTTCCGAATATATAAATATAGACTGATGAGACGTCGGTATTGTCGGTGCCGGTTGTAATTTTCCACTCAGTTCTTGGCTGGTCACGTGACGTCTGCTAAACCGCAGATTACTGTGTAAATTACTCGCGAGCGACTGTCAAATAAACATTAAGGAGAATGGTTTACCATTTCTGCTTTTTTAAATAATAATAACTAAATCTTTAGACTACAATGGAAATGTTTCGGTAAAAATTATAATTAGCAAATTTGAGGTCAAATGCGTGTTTAGGCAAGTGTTGCTCGCTTGAGGAACTTCGAGTATCTCATTTAAATAATATTTTAAATAGTTTTCCTGTGCACCATTGTTTCCTGTTATGTAAAGATATTTCTGTAATGCTGTTTCATTTCATTATATA
>NW_015551074.1:222523-254085 GCF_001515605.1 Sinocyclocheilus anshuiensis | reverse complement strand
CATTATATATATATATATATATATATATATATATATATATATATATAAACACAACAGGAGTTGTGCTTCACAAAGTAGGCTATAACACTAATACATGATAAAGAGAGATAGAGAGAGAGAGAGAGAAACAGTAACACACAATGAAATAAAAACATAATTAAGATTAAGCAGATAAAACTTTAACTTCGATTAAAACTCAAGTGCAGAGGACAGGGATGTCAGAGATAAGAGACCCACCTTTATCAGCTGTACAGAAAAGTGTAAATGTTGGTAAAACAGTTTCAGTCAAACCAATTACAAGATAATTTCTTACACAAAACACCAAATTGGAGCCTCGTGGGCGTGTATGTCCCCCAAAAATAGCCAATTTTTCTCCTCAATGGATAAGCAAAACCTAAATCCTTGCATAATAAGGAGAATATTCCATTGTTTTATATTACAGAATGAACAAAACCCCTGCAAACACAAAGATGAGTCGTTTTGACCGTGCTCCAGACATGGACTGCAGCAGTTCCAACAGCAATGAGTACATGAGATATCAGCACTGTCCCCCCAAAGTTCCCCTCAATGGGTAAAACTTGCTTCATTTGACCTGGACGGGTCACTATTAGTAGCCTTTAAATAACTTTAGGTAACCTTTAAATAATCACGACAAGAAAACTTTAAAATTTTAAAGTGCTTAGAATATTAAAAAATAAACATTCGATGATGTCATATTTTGGGTCACATGACCTGATGCCCATTTGCTGAGCTGAGGCGCGGCTCCGCTGAGCAATGCATGGACATGCATTTTCTAAACCGCATTAACACCCATGCAACTGACTGTCAAATAACCACTTTGGTTATTTCTGATTTTGAAACAAGAACACCCAAATAATCATTAGACTACAATGAAGGTGTGGTTTTAAATGTTTCAGTAATAATAATCATTTACAAATTTTAGGTAAAATGTTTGCATATCTTTGTATAAACCTTTTTTTGCATTACAGAATGATCAAAGCCCCTGCAAACACAAAGATGAGTCGCTTTAACATCGATCCAGACATAGACAGCAGCATTTCCAACAGCAACGAGTACACGAGTTATCAACACTGTCCCCCCAAAGTTCCCCTCAATGGGTAAAACTTGCTTCATTTGACCTGGAGACGAGTCACTATTAGTTAATAAACCTTCCCTCATGCTGATCTAATGCACTGATGTGCTTACAGAATGCAATATACCGACGTGGACGCGGAAAGCCAGAACTTCCTCTCTGATCATCAACTGGGCAAGAAGAAATATGAAGCTGAATATGTAAGTGGTTGGTCTGGTCTGAGAGGTTTCATCAGATACTGCCGTTTCACACACATAAATCTCACTGTTCCTGTTTTTCAGAGCCCTGGTTCGGCGTCGTTCGGGATGTCGGTGTTTAACTTGGGCAATGCCATCATGGGAAGTGGAATCCTGGGACTTTCCTATGCCATGGCTAACACTGGCATCGCCATGTTTGTGTGAGTATCGTGCTTCTTTATATCTGTACTGCCAAAAACATCAGTTTTAAAAATTTACATGCACATTTGCATGAGCTGATACCATCCAACTTTCCTAGTTATTCCTAGTTAAAAGAGTTAGCAGTGAGTTTGGGAGTATTCTAATCTGTGAACACAATGTACACAGATGTGATTTACACGAGTGCTAATTACCTGATTAGGCTAATTAATGCCGTTAATGAGAACAGCAATTTGCCCCAGATTCTGGTCGGTGTAAATCTGCTGCAGCTCTGGTGAAGCAAGTAAATGCAAGCCGTGCTTCATCTTAATGTTTACAAACAAAGCCGTATGTGTTAATCTGGTGATAGAGGAGTTTCCGCCGGTTATGTAAAGGTGTTGCAGGTGGAGCAATGCTGCGTCTTTAAATCGAATCCAAATCTCCAGGAATCCATCAAAGAATGACTTGAATGATTTCTTACGCAACCGAAATGAGATTTCCAGTGTGCACAGAATAATCCTAACGATTTAAATCAGAATTTGAGTCAATGCATTGCTTTGAGTCAGTGCATTGAGGAAAACCTTTACTGTGCGGTTAAGGAAGGGGTTAAATCGCAAAGATGTGACCGTCAGCTCCAGGCACGTGAAGTGGAAATCTACTGAAGGTCACGCAGGTTGCTGCAACAGGATCAAGCGAGCTCCAGACAGTGGAATGAATGAGTGTGTGAGAATGTAATCAGGTCTAATCCATAGACACCTCCCTCTATTATGAACACATGTGTGTGTGTGTGTGTGTGTGTTCATAACTTGACTCATCACAGACAGTCGATTATGTCCAGTTGTCGGTGGAGCGAACGCTTGAGGTCATCTTAATTTAACACTGAAAGTCAACATGAGCTTTCTGTTTTTCTTAATGCATATTCCTGGACTTTCTGTGCACAGTTTGGTGAAAATGCATCCATACAATCAATCGCAGTCTTGTCTCACTGAGATAAAATGCTGCTTCATGTTGACATTTAGTGTTTAAAGAGAGCGTTGCAACCCATGAAAGAGTTTGAGAGCGATTTTAATAATGAAGTGTTTTTGTTAATTTCTGTAGGATCCTGCTGGTCGCCGTGGCCATTTTCTCCCTCTACTCAGTCCATTTGCTGCTCAAAACGGCCAATGAAGGAGGTTAGCTTCGCTCTGTGCTGCTATGTTTCTATTTTTAACCGTGATAAGTATGAGTTTTAATGCTCTGCCTCCTCCGTCCAGGTTCTCTGGTGTACGAACAGCTGGGGTACAAGGCCTTTGGGATTCCCGGCAAACTGGCGGCGTCCTGCTCTATCACCATGCAAAACTTCGGAGGTACGACTAGTAATGTGAACCCAGCTAACAGGGAACATTCTCACAACTTTCACTAGCTTTTTTTTATAAGTTTTAAAGTAATGGTTACGGAACGTTCTTGTAGCTTTCTTAATATTCAATATACGTTCTCGTAATGCTGAGAGAAAATCTGTAGTTGATGAACATTCTAAGAAACATTTTTGTAACCTTCAATCAACAAGAAAACTAGACATTTTAACGTTTTAGAATATAAAAAATAACGTATTTTGGGATAAGTTTGTAAAATGCTGCAAGAAACATACTTGTAACCTTTAAATAACATTATAATCACGACGAGAAAGGTTTAGAACGTTAAAAATAAACATTTAAAAAACATTTTATTTTCAGTGAAAATAGAGTTAATAGACATTTTAAGAAATGTTTTAGAATATAAAAAGATCAAATAACGTATTTTGGGTAAAAATAAAATCGCAAGAAACATACTTGTAACCTTTAAATAGCATTATAATCACGACAATAAAACTGGACATTTTAACGTTTTAGAACGTTAAAAATAAACATTAAAAAAAACATTTGATTTTCGGTGGAAATCGAGTTAATAGAACATTCTAAGAAACGTTTTTGTAACCTTTAAATAACGTTATCATCTTAACAAGAAAACTGGACATTTCAACATTTTAGAAACATTTCTAAACAATGTTCCCACAATGTTTTTATAACCCAAATTTGTTGCCTGGAAATGTGCAGATAGCAAGTGATATTTTGGTTTGTTTTAAGGTGCTAAAATGTTTTCAAACTCTCTTTCAATCCCAGCTATGGCAAGCTACCTCTACATTGTGAAGTACGAGCTGCCCATCGTCATTAAGGCCTTCTTGGACAGCAATGACAAGTAAGATTTCATTTATTTCTGTCACATGTGCGCTGATTTCCGGAGCTGTGCAAGGACTGGACAGCACAGGCTGATGCTGTTGTTGTTGTGCTGGAATGTTTTCCAGCTCTGTGCAGAACAGTGTGAGCGCTTCATTGTACAGCTGTTCGATCGGGGGGTCTGAGCATCTGTTCACAGACGTCAATTGAGAGCTTTGTGACAGTGACCCAATACAACAAACACTGACATGAAAGATTCAGACCCCTACATGGAGTCCAAAGCCACAAGACAGAAGTGAAACACGCTCTAGAGTTTTGTGTTTGTGAAAGAGGATGTTGCAGAACAGCTGCGTGTCATTTCCTCAGCATGCTAATATCGATGTCTGTGGTGTGTTTTGCAGCTCGTGGTACACTAATGGAGATTATCTGGTGCTGATCGTCACTATGGCTATCATACTGCCGCTCTCGCTGCTTAAAAACCTGGGTAAGTGTTCCCAAATGAAGAGCAAAGTAATAAAATGATACCCCATTTTTTCAAATTTATTTTATTTATTATTTACAAAATTATATTTTGCATACAGAAAATTAAGCCTGTTCCCTGTAAAACCATAAAATACAGTTAAATATGCTTCATTTACTTTACAATTATTTTTATAATATTAAATAGAATTATTATAAAAATAGAAGTAATTCTATTTTAGAAAAAAACATTTGTATAAAATATGAGGCTGAAGTGACTTAATAATAGATTTTTATAATATAATAGATTATTATATTATTAATAAAATAATACATACAAGTATACAAATTTTAAAATTGTAAATAAAAAAAAAATAATATGCAAATTAGCATAATACAATTATAGCAAACAATGATTATATATGAGGGTGAAATGTGACCGTTTCATGTTCATCATGAATAACGACAAATAATAAAACATGTTAATTATAAATATATAAAATTATTATTATAATATATATATATATATATTATATTGTATTATGATAATTATTATAAAAAATGTTATACAATTTTAGAAAATATTATATATATTATATTAGGGTGAAATGTGGCAGTTTTTGTGAAAATAATAAAATTATGAACAAAATAAATGCAATCATTACTATAATTAACATTTTTACTATTTATTGTTATTATTATTATTATTATAAAAATTGTTAAATTACAAAAAAATACTGAAATATTATACAAATAAATTTAGTGCAATTTTAGAAAAATTAAATGTGGGTGACTTAAATTTTAGTGTGGTTTATGTTGATCCTTATGGTTTGTGTTTCATTTCAGGTTATCTGGGATACACTAGTGGTTTCTCCTTGTTGTGCATGGTGTTCTTCCTTATTGTGGTGAGTACTGAGATAAATTGCTCAGTTTTACTTAAATTGCTCTTGTTTAACATAGAAATAAATATGCAAATGAAAGCAAGAGTGTCATTGGAGCTGCTATTGTTAGTCTGATGAGACGATCCCTCCTGCTTTTGTTCTTCAGGTGATCTACAAGAAGTTCCAGATCCCCTGTCAGTTACCGGAGAACTTCATTAACATCACAGTGAACGTCTCTCAGCCGCAGGTCAACACTACTGATGAAGAGTGCTGCAAACCCAAGTACTTCGTCTTCAACTCACAGGTACGAGACAGATATTTGCATTCGGATATTTGCATTTGAGTGAAAGGAGTGTGTGGTGATCTAACTTTATTGTTTTATCTTAGACTGTGTATGCGGTGCCCATCCTGACCTTTGCGTTTGTGTGCCACCCGGCTATTCTGCCAATGTACGAGGAGCTCAAAGAGTGAGTGTGACTTTAACGCTTTAATATAAAATACTTAATCGCTACAGGTTGCTTTTTGTGAGTTCAAGCTCACTATACAAAGCCACTGTACCAACTAACTCTTTCTCTACCTCTCTCTCTGCAGTCGTTCCAGAAGGAAGATGCAGAATGTTGCAAATGTCTCGTTCCTGGGAATGTTTGTCATGTATCTGTTGGCTGCTCTGTTTGGATACCTGACCTTCAACGGTGAGCGAAACGCAGACGCGCGCCCACATCAGAGCCTGAACATCTTCCAAACGCATTACGACACATTTTATAGTCCAGTGGCAGGTTGAAATATACAGTGAGGCAGTGTTTGTTTTAAACGGAGGTGTGTCTGTTAGAGCGCACCGGATTGAACCGGCAGAAACGGAACAGGAATAGAACATCATGTTTGATGTTTTTACGTTTCCCTGATAGACAGGAAACGTTATGCAACGCAGGGACTTCTCAGACTCGGCAAATGGAAAAATAACATTTTTGTGGGATGGTTTGTTTGATGTGCAGGACAAAGTTACAGTGAATTTGTTGACAATAAGATGTGTTTTTCACCATTCAGAGCAGGGCTACTAAAACTAAACCTTAAAAAACATGTTTGTTACTTGAAATAAAATAAACATTGACTGAAAAAAATAATAACATTACAAAAAAAAAAAAGTTTATTTCAGCTAGTTGGCAGGGCTACATTTCTAATTGTCATATGGTAATTTTATTTCTTAGTTTATTTCTTTAGTTGTTAAAGAACCAAAATAAGTAAAACTACAACTGAAAATAATTAAATAAATAAAACTACTAAAAATGACAATAACACAACAAAAATTACTAAATCTTTCAAATGAAAATCAAAAATATAAAAATAAAAAATATTAATAAACTCATCTCAACTAACAAAAATATGTTCGAAGAACATTTTGCTAAAGTTTACATTAAGTTATGAAAACGTTATTTCTGAATGTTCTCTGAATGTTCAAAATGTCCATTTTTAAATTTAAAAAAATGTTAATCCTTGTTATGCAAAAGTTAAGGGAGCATTCCGTTTTATCATTTTTGAAAACAATTATATGAACGTTACTTTTAAATGTTCTCTGAGCATTCTGAAACGGCATGTAACATTTAAAAAATGTTCGACGAACAAGAAAAAAAACATTCCATAAACAATGTATAGATTATGTTTTTGTGCTAACATTTTGAGAATGTTATTAAAGACCAGATAACTTTGGATGAATGTTTTATTAAAGCAATAAGCCCCGTGAAGCCGTGGTTTACAGTGAATTTATAACAGCTAAGGGGGGGTGTAGGCTAACAACGCCCCTTAGCTGTTATAAATTTACTGTAAACCACGGCTTCACGGGGCTTATCACTGTAAACCACGGCTTCATGGGGCTTATTGCTTTTATAAAACGGTTATTCCATATACGTAGTAAGGTTTCACAAAATAAAACAGAGCAAATAAAGTGTAATGATATTAATAAAAACAGTGTTCTTCCGCCAAACAATGTAGTTCCTCAGAATCCAACAAAGTGGTTGCCGAGCAACACACAGAAGTAAACAAAGATGAGTGTTTGTAGAGTAATTTACAACAGCTTCGAACGTGGCTCAACCAATCAGAATCAAGCACCGGAACTCTCCGTTTTATAATAGCTGGGATAATATCTAAATGTACTAAAATAACACTTAAATTCTGTAGTAAGTCTGAACTAAACATGGTTTATTCCACAGAGGCCGTTGAACCCGAGCTCCTGCACACTTACTCAAAGGTCTACAATTTCGACGTGGTGCTTCTGATCGTGCGTTTTGCCGTCCTGACTGCCGTGACGCTGACGGTGCCCGTGGTTCTCTTCCCAGTGAGTATTCCAGCACATTTACAGGTGTGGAAACAGACAGAAACGTTGCAGGAGTGTTGACCAATTTTTTTTTTTACGTTTCAGATCCGCACCTCAGTCAACCAGCTGCTCGGCGCCTCCAAAGAGTTCAGCTGGCCACGTCACATCTGCATCACCGTCGCTCTGCTCGTCTGCGTCAACATCCTCGTCATCTTCGTTCCCACCATCAGAGACATCTTCGGATTCATCGGTAAGGGGACACAGGAAGTAATGTCATTGCGCGTGTGTGTGCCAGTGTTATTGTAATATCATATATGTGACCCTGGAGCACAAAAGCAGTCTTAAGTCGCTGGGGTATATTTGTAGCAATAGCCAACAATACATTGTATGGGTCAAAATTATAGATTTTTCTTTTATGCCAAAAATCATGAGGACATTAAGTAAATGTTCTAAGTTAATGTTCTAATTAAGTCATTTATGTTCCATAAAGATATTTTGTGAATTTCCTACTGTAAATATATTCAAACTTAATTTTTGATTAGTAATATGCATTGCTAAGAACTTCATTTGGGCAACTTTAAAGGTGATTTTCTCAATATTTAGATTTTTTTGAACCCTCAGATTCCAGATTTTCAAATAGTTGTATCTCGACCAAATATTGTTCTATCCTAACAAACCATACATCAATGGAAAGCTTATTTATTCAGCTTTCATATGTTTCAAAATGAACCCTTATGACTGTTTTTGTGGTCCAGAGTCACATTTTATTTTTTATCATTTTATATTTTTTAGTAATTTTATTTTAAAACATTAATATGTAACCTCTGAACTGCATTATACAATTTTAGTATCATTAATAGTCTATTATCATTTTTATTAATATTTTGAATATTTGTTTTTATTTTTATATCTTCCTGCTTTATTTTAATTTCAGTTAAAGTTTTAGTAATTTTGTTGTTTTTGTCATTTTAAAAATACATCTATATAGTTTTTAATAATCTGTCAATTTTAGTTGTTTTACTACTTCAACCAAAAAAAATTAGAAATGTTTCCTTTACAAGAAGCTGAAATAAAATAAGATTTTTCAGATTTTTTTTTTTCAGTTTTTTTATTTTTATTTTTTAATACGTTTAAAATATTTTATTTGATTTCATGTTTTTTAATATGTCTCTATAGTTTTTATTAATTACTATTTCAGTTTTAGTTATTTTAGTAATAATAAATTAGAAATGTTACCTTGTCAACAAACTGAAATAAAATAAGCTTAGGGTTTTTTTAATATTTATATCTAAGTTTTTTATTTACAGCTTTTATATAAATATTTTTATTTTATTTCAAGTAACAAAAATGTCTTAAATGTGTTTTTGGTCTCCCTGCAGGTGCGTCCGCTGCTGCTATGCTGATCTTCATCCTTCCCTCGGCCTTCTACATCAAACTGGTGAAGAAGGAGTCCATGAAATCTGTCCAGAAGATGGGGGTAAGACATGATCTGACCGAACACGTGTGTTCTTGACCTGCGATCGACCCAGTGTGTCTCATCACACTCTCCTTCTTCTCAGGCGACTTTGTTCCTCATCGTGGGATTCATGGTGATGATCGGCAGCATGGCTTTGATCATCGCAGACTGGATCCACAACGCTGGATCTTCAGGCGAGCACGCTGACGGCCACTAGTGGGCGTGTCCTAACCCTGATTGACAGGCAGATGGGCGGAGCCGAGCCGCTTACGCTGCAACTGAGAACTAGAAGAAGCTGCTCTATTTTCAGTGCAGAGCAAAGACAAACATCCCATTCTGAGAGAATGTCCTGAACTTTGTACAGTATGCTGTTAGGCCACACAGATGGTGATCCACTCGTATTGTTGTGCTTCTTTTTTTGGTTGATTTGCTTTTCTTTTGTGTTGTTCTTCCGGTACAGCTGAGTTTTTCGGTGGTACGTCGCACACGTGCATCATTCTCTGTTTTCAGGTTAGGCGTTTTGTACTCACAACCAAAACTGGTTTCACGATCAACACTGAGCGGAGCGTCGCCTGCAGATGCGTGTTCGAACCGTTTGTACCTTTGCCAAAAATATCGGTGTTTGTTTGTAGAAAAGCACTTACTCTTTTTTCAGCAAATGTGAAAAAACTGTAATTTTGCACATCTTGGCTGTGCTTTAAACGCATTCGTTACGATGCCATTTATACTGTACTACTTGAGTCACCTTTACCTGTCGTGTAGATCTACTAATGAACAAATACTGATTTGTAGTTGTTGATTTCAGACAGGTGGAACGGCTGAATGAATTTACTGTAACTTATTTAAACCCTGAAGACAACGATGGGTGCTTCACAGTCACCATGAGACGCAGCTAACAGGGAATGTTTGCAGAACGTTCTAGCAAAGGTTATTAACAAACTTGAACAGAACATTCGTTCCAAAAATGTTAAAAGAACCTTCCAGTAACGCTAATAGAACGTTCGTTCAAGATTCTCTGGTCTTTAAAGATGCTCTCAAAACATTAGCGTAAAAACTTTATTTATACATTGTTCATAAACACTTTAGTTGGACATCTAGCATTTGCAAAGTGCAAGGTTCTTTCTAAGTTTTAAACAAACGTTCTTCTAGTAACGTTAACAGAACGTTCGTTCAAAGTTGGACGTTACTGTAACATTTTTTTAAATGTTGCAACTTGCTTCAGAACATTCAGAGAACATCCAAAAGTAACTTTCCCATAATGTTTGCAAAATGATCAAATAGAATGTTCTATCCAACAAAAACATTCAGAAATAACATTTTTATCATCAAAACTACACATTCTTGGTCTAATGATGAACATTTCATCATTGCACATTATCTGAAATGGCTGTTCAGCTGACGTCACATCGAAATGATGTTTACCTACAGTCGAATAGCTATTCATTCATTGTTTTAGACTGTTTTAGGTTATTCAGCCTTTCTAAAACATTAATACAAATGCACTAATAGCAAATAATGATTCAAAAAAAGAGTTGAATATCCTGTTTCACTCTAACATTTGTCACATTACAGAAATAAACGAGTAGCTGGTTGTCGCTTCATGTTGACTTTAAAGATTGACCGTATGATTGTCATTTGTTTTGCTTTGTAAACCGCAGAATCGAATGGCAGAATGTTGTTGCCGAGGGGAAAAGAGACCATTAGTGTTTAACTTGACTTACCTTTTCAGTGTTTGCCATCGGCAGCTTGAAGTTACTCCATGAACGAGAGACTATTGACTGACAGACAGAGGAGTGTGTGTCGTCCACTAATCAGCCGTTATTAGTGGTGAATGGAGAGGTCATGGGACCACCGTCTCTCACACATACACACACACACCTCACTGTGCTTCCAACAGCTAAACCTCGTGTCATCCAACATGTTACTCTCCAGCTGTTATTTATGGAAAAACATCTGTAATTTAATCTATTTTACTATATTTATATATATATATTGTACATATGTGTATATACCACAAATGAAGTGTATATATGCTGTCGTTTATTCGTTTTTTTCTCAATTTTACTCAACATGTTTGAAATATTAAAATGGCTTTAGATGTCCCTCGGTGTGTGTCGGGGCCCCTGATCGGCCCCTCTTCATCTGGCTGTGAATGTCAAACTGAGCACAAGGTTCCTATAGACTTGTGATCGGCCCTGACACACACACACACACCTTTCACCTTACTACTAAAATGCTGTACTCAGACCCGAGAGGGGTGAAGCGCTCCTCATGTACAAGAGGCCATTCCTGCGAATGATACGCTCTTGTTTCAATGAAACACTATGTATATCATGTAATTAATGTCTATTAAAGGTTCATGATAACCCATCTATGTGTCCTTGAGATATTTGATAGAAATCTCTTATTGTTCAGGCATGAGACTTGTCAAGTACACATCGAACCTACTGTTTTATATTTTTATTCTTTGTTACATATATGGTCACACTAAATATTTCAGGGTGTTAAAAGTACATTTATTGTTTATTGAATGATTTTGTCAGTGGCGTTACACAGCATTTATTTAAAACGATTTTTGTTTTAAATAAATGCTGTTCTTTTTCTTTTTCTGTTCCAAAAAAATATTAAGCAGCACAACTATTTTAAGTATTTTAAATTAGAAAACCATTATTTTAAATAGTAGTACAATATTACTGTTTTTTCTGGATTTTTGATCAAATAAATGCAGCCTTGATGAACAGAAGAGACTTTTTTAAAACATTAAAAATCTTACTGATCCTAAATGTTTTGAACAGTTGTGTGTGTGTGTGTGTGTGTGTGTGTGTATATATATATATATATATATATATATACACACACACACACAGATTTTAATGTTTTATTAATATTATATAAAATTTGTATTAATTATTTTTATGACATTTAAACAGCATACAATGCAATATTTTTATTTTTAAATCTGCTCATGAATCGTTTTTATTTTTTATTTTATTTTATTTATTACATTTTAAATATATATATTTTTAAATGGTATTTGGTATTTACTTACAAATCTGTATTTTCTAACATATGTTCACATTTTGCAGCAAATCAGCATATTAGAATGATATCTGAAGGATCATGTGACTAGGGCTGTCCTCGACTAATGATTTTTCTAGTCGCCTTTAATTGCCTATAGCCTATCAGCACTCAAGCGCACACATAAAATTTGCCACAGCACACCGGTAGAAGTAACGATTATGAATGTGTCAGGGAAAAAACAGCAAGAAGACTGCCTAAAAGGAGACACATTATGCACCTTTTTACAATATGTAATAGAAGTCTCTGGTTTCCCCAGAGTGTGTCTGTGAAGTTTCAGCTTTTCCGGAACAGAGTTGTGTGTGTGTGTGTGTGTGTGTGTGTGTATATATATATATATATATATATATATACACACACACACACAGATTTTAATGTTTTATTAATATTATATAAAATTTGTATTAATTATTTTTATGACATTTAAACAGCATACAATGCAATATTTTTATTTTTAAATCTGCTCATGAATCGTTTTTATTTTTTATTTTATTTTATTTATTACATTTTAAATATATATATTTTTAAATGGTATTTGGTATTTACTTACAAATCTGTATTTTCTAACATATGTTCACATTTTGAGTGTGTGAGTGTGTCTATATATTATACATTTATTAAATTATTATTATTATAAAATTATACATTATTATTATTATTATATTATGTAAAAAGTATTTATATTATTATATATACATTTTAATTAATTATTTGTATTACATTTGTACACCATAAAAGTACCGATTTTTTAAAAATCTGCTCAGGAATTTATATATATATATATATATTCGCAAAGCATTTGTGATGAATTGACAGAACTTGTTCTTTTGTTCGTGTTTAATGTCGCCCTCTGCTGGATACTTTCTGCAATGCATGATTCTGTTACGCCGTTTGGATTATATACTGTATATATAGTACTTTTTAAAAAGTGTGATCACTCGATCGTTTTAAACAGAAACACTTCATAACATTTAAGATGGCAACAGTAATCACATCCAAACACTCTTTAGTCTTTAGAAAAATTATTCAGCGGAAAATAAACTAAGCACAAACCAAAGGAGGCGGAGCGCTGCGGCAGCGACGTGATCTCTTATTGGTCAGTTTTATTGTCAATTATTCTTAAAGGACCAATCAGCGCTCTGATACCGTTAATAGAAATGTAATCGATCAAAACAAAAAAAAGACTCAAGGAAGGATTTGTTTTGGCTGTAACACTCAGTATAATATATAAGAAAAATAGTAGTAGTTTTCATCAACGTTAAGCTCACTGTTGTGGGTAAATGGCTTCACAGATTGTTTTTATACCATATCAATATATTGTTATTATTATTATTGTTATTATTATTATTTTAATATTTCATATTACTAAATAACAAATTAGAGGCAATGTGAATTTTACAAATTGCTTTCTTGCGTGTTTTTATTCATCTTTTTTTTTACGTTTTACATATTTATCATTTTTAATTGTACTGAGCAAGGGGAGCTCCCTTTGGTGGACTATTTTAAATTTTTCCTCCACAGGAAGAAGTTCCGAATCCGTGAACCTTAAACCCTACGTGATGACGCGCTGAGTCTCCCATCATGCCCCGCAGCAGCGCCACCCAGCGGTGAAGAGGCGGAACTGCAGCTTCTGACCCACATGTGGCCGGACGCCTTTAAATCTATCGCAATTACGAGAGCAAGGGCTCATGAAAGTGCACGAAAAGTGTGTTTTTGCGCTGAGGAGCGTCCTGCGTACTAATATATGATCTGAAGGCCGTGGAGGGACGCGCGCGGAGGTGAGTGTGTGCTAATGACAGCGGATGCTAACACAGCTAGCCGCGTCACACTGATAAACAAGAGTCTGTACTTATAAACATCTCGATATGTGTCTATGTATGTTATACATACTAATTAATCATGTAGGACTAACTTCAATGAGTATAAAGAGCTCTAAATGCCTCTTTAATCGCTACAGGCTGCTAATGAGTAACTCAAACTTCAGCTGTGTTGAGAGAGAGAGTAAACACAGCAAATAAAGACACAGTGACTGAGTTGCGCTGTCATGATGATGATTGAAATGTATCAGAGTTGTGCTTTATTGTATGTTTTTTTTCTTTAAATGTGTTGGGACAGTAAATCAGGGCTCAGAGCTGCTGTGACCCGGAGCCAAAGATGCAAGACGGGCCAGGAAAGGGTGAGCGGGGTTTATTCATATCTGGATATGCTGCCTTTGTAACTCTACATACACTTGACTGAACAAGGCATATAGGAATGAGTTGTTGAATTTGGCTGGGATGCATTTCATATTTTAATGCATTATTCTGTAAAAGGTAAGTAAAACTTTAACTCTGTGTTTTTTGTTTTTTTTTCAGGTGGGCAGAGCTCAGATGAGAGTTTGGAGGAAGAGGAGGCTCAGCGGTGCCCAATCTGTCTGAACCGACCCAGACGGACGGAAAGAGCCGTACCCGACTGCTGCAGACACGTCTACTGCTTGGACTGAGTAACGATTATGAATGTGTCAGGGAAAAAACAGCAAGAAGACTGCCTAAAAGGAGACACATTATGCACCTTTTTACAATATGTAATAGAAGTCTCTGGTTTCCCCAGAGTGTGTCTGTGAAGTTTCAGCTTTTCCGGAACAGAGCTGTGCCATTACAGCTCGGACCTGCTAAAAACATCTGTTTTGGTTCTGATTATCATGTTTATTGCGCTGAAATCGTGCGTTTTAAATAGGGCTGTGAATCTTTGGGTAGACAGCAAATCGATTCGATTCATAGGTTTTCGATTCAAGAACGATTTTTACAAATTCAGAACGATTCAATTTGATTCACAATTAAATTCGATTCGATTAACGATTCGATTCTGCATTCTTTAAGTGCATTCACAGGATTATTTAAATGCCATTGAAAAACTACAGAAAAGTAAAACTACTTCACTTTAGCATTACTGGCCACGAGTACTAAGGAGAGATCACACATCAGCTGCGTCAGTGAGACGAATGGAGCGTGAGCGCAATGCTGTGACAGTCCCTGCAGGCGGGAAATAGTGGAGCGCGTGAAGGAGAAATGCGAGGGCACGAACACTGTTCAAGGTCTCCATTAATTTGTGCTTGTAGTAATTTAATGTGTATATATTTTGAAAGTATTAAATCGCTATAGAAATCGCGATTCATTCGGTTCTTAGCTTTTTAAATCGATTACGGTCCGAAATCGGCGATTCACGATTCAAAAATCCATGTTTCAAGATCGATGCGTTACATCGTCAGGGTTTGTAATCGATGCATCCAGAAAACGAGTGAATCGTTACACCCCTAGTTTTAAACCAGAGTTTAAACTTCTGATATACGGTTTTCTGAGCGCACACATCCGAAGCACACGGACAGAAAGCGGCTGTCACAGCATGTGAGTACTAAACTAAGTTCTCATTCACACATAAGTTTACGTCAAAAGCACACATAAGTTACAAAAACAGTGGGTTATGTCTGTGAAGGTAAACAGCTGGGAAATAAATCACTTGTTTATTTTAGATCTATGTGGCAGCAGCAATATACATAAATACATCAATAATTGCACTGCTCTGTTGTCTCCTCTGAGGCTGGGACTCTAAACAGTGTTCAGTGCTCGTCTGTGCAGCCAAACACAACAGTTAGCATGTTTTGCTCAAACTTTCGCCATGGCATTAGAACTGGTACACCGTTGTCGCTTGTGAAATCAAATGACGGTGCCATGGGTGCAAACTTAAAGATTAAGGGGCAGTAATATTATAATGAGATCCCTTATTTATAAATATGCGCTCATTTTCTCAGACGCTTGCAGAAAAAGGCTTACCAAAACAAAGTTACTGGGTTAATCTTTTTCACGTTTCCTTGGTTGGTAGATGCACCGGGGACCTGATTATAGCACTTATATCATGAAAATCTGACTTTTCCAGGTTTTGTCACCTTTAACATTATAATAATTCATTGATAAACTAGTGTTTTCTGTATTTTCTCCTGCAGTGATGAAGTTGATGACACTGACTTATCATCTCCACAATGTGTCAGATGATAAGCCACATTTGAGGTCGATGAACGAAACGAACTTTTGGATGTCCGATGTACTGTAATTACCATATAGACCAGCTGTAATTAATCTGTCCGTCTTGGACTACGTGACTTTGCCACTTCCTGTGGAATTGTTTTTTTTTTGTGACTAAGCGACTAATAACATTTTGATCGACTAAGCCTCTTCTCGTTGACTAACGGTTAGTCTACTATTAGGAGGCAGCCGTACATGTGACACTGGAGTAATGATGCTGAAAATTCAGCTTTGATCACAGGGATAAGTTATTTTAAACCGTAACAGTATTTTATAATATTATAGTTTTTACTATATTTTTGAACAAGTACATGCAGCCTTGGTGAGCATAAGAGACTTCTTACAAAAATAAAAAATATATAAATAAAAAAACATATACGTTAATGCGTTAACGCATGCGATTAATTCTTTAATGCATTAAAATAATTTAACGCAAAATTACTGAAGCACAATTTCTATTCTAACCCTTTAACCCAATTTCACTTCTCTGTTTCAGATCATTTTAAGCTGTATTAGTCATCTTTCATGTCAAATTCTTAAATGTCATAAATAAATTCAGTTAGAATAATATGGCACCATTCAAATTAAATCATATGAAACTAAACAGCAGGTGGCAGCAAGTGACTGTCTTAATGAGTGAGTCATTGAGTCATTCCTTCAACCGATTCGTTCAAATGGCTGATTCCTTCAAGAATGAAGCATAAGTTGACTGTCTTTATGAATGAGTCACTGAATCATTGACTCACCTGATTTGTTCAAAAACGGTTCAGTAACGAAACATCGTTGTGTGTTGTTGCTCGGAGACGGCAACAGTTCTGCTGTGGCTTGGTTTGGAACTATTTTCATTGGCAAAAAAACAGTAAATATTGTATCTAAAATGTAAGTCACTTAATTATAACTTTAAGTTTGTTGAACTACTGTTGTATAAAATCAGTGTCAAATTTGCAATTGTGCTGATATTTAGGAAAACATCACTCTTGGTCATGTGATGTTGCTTACCTATATTATAAATATAATTTTCTACTGCATTATGCTTCTGTAACCTGTGAGTTTTTTGTTTGTTGTCGTGCTCATTTGTTTGGTTTCGCTGCGCGAGACTCAACTTGGTGCGACCTTACTGTCAACATTATCAGTCACTGTTTACACTGAATGTAGTCAAATCAAGTAAAATTCTCTTTCACCTGCCCCTTTAAAAAATCCACTTGTCCCGTTAATGTCGAGCCCTGATACTGTATATATGTGTAAACCAGAATATCTGTGAAAGCTTGTGCATGCATATATATATATATATATATATATATATATGTATGTGGGATTTTTGATCAGATCCCTCAAAAAGAGGTATGAAACCTGCGAAGTTCAAACTTAGCTTGTGCAATATGTTTTATATTTATTTACTCATTTGTAATTGGTTTTTATTTTAATCTCATTTTTATTTTATGTAGCCTATGTTGTTTTTCTCTATATATTCTGTATGCACTGTATGTTCCTGTACTGTCAGATGTAACAGCCTGTATAATCTGCACAATGCCCAGGTTGTAATGTGTAATGTTGTGTGTGATGGGCTACAGATGGTTCAGTCCTGCCCGGTGGACCGCAGACCCTTCAGCGTGATCCACCTGCAGGGTTCCTCGCAGCAGTGCATCAAGGTCAGACGTCCTCCTGATGTCCTGTACGTCTCAGTAAGAGGCACTTATTCCTGATGAAACTAAGCCGGGCTTCTCCTCTGTGTTTCAGCTTCCAGTGAGGGCACCCAGACTGTCAGAGCTGCACACATGCTGCAGTCAGGATGGTCAACGAATGTGTCGCGTCTCTGTGTAAGTGCAGTGTGATTGTGTTTGCGTATGCTGTTTATCTGATTATATCATATATAATTGTGTCGTTAACAGGGGAGAGACAGGAAGTACAGAGAGAACACAAGAGAAAAGAGCTAACGCCAAACTGAAATGCCACAGAAAATGTATGTGCTTCAATATTGATTCTTGTCTTGTTCATGATATATTTGTTTGGTTTTTGTATCATATTTCAACACAAATATTGATATATGATACAATTTTGTATCATATATCAATATTTGTATGATATTTGTATCATATTTCAATATGAAAGAATATTCCAGGTTAAAAATTCTGTTGATTACAACAGAAAATACTTTGGTCTTGTTAGATCATAATACATTAAAGTATTGTAAACCAGACTTATAGTTGCTAACTAAACTAAAACTAAACTTTTTTTTTTTTCTTGAAATAAAATAAATTTTAACTGAACTAAAATAAAATATTTAAACACAAAAAAAAAAATTCATCAAGTTGCCAAGGCAACATTTTTCATTTTCATTTACTCTAACTTAATGTACTAAAATAACTAAAACAAAAATCAAAAAAATAAATAAAAATGAATAAAACCTATATAGATGCATGATAATAATCTGATAAAAATTACTAAAAAAAACAGAACAAAATGACTAAAACTTTAAATTGAAAATGTCAAAATCTAAAAATAAAAACTAATTCAAAATATTAATAAAAACTGTAATAGTATCTCAATGATACAAAACTGTAAACCAACATTAATGTAAATTTCAACTTTAAATATTAAAAACTACGTTTTTGTTTTTTTTAGATTTAAAAAAAAAAATCATTTTTGTTTTTCAATTTTTAATCTGGTGCTGCACAATATATTTCCACATATATTTCCATCATAACTGTAATACTGTAAACGTTTTCATTTTTTTTTTTAAACAAGATTTTTTTGCATAGATGTATTATTTAATTGATTGTCGTAATGAACTCTGTATAACAGAACAGAAAAAAATAAATGTTTAGTAATATGAGCTTTCCAAACTCGTCAAAGTAATGGTCTTTTACTCTTCAGCAGGTGATTCAGATGCATGTTTGGATAAAAACAGGAAGGTTAGTATTGCACTAATTGTGTTTCTGAGTTTGGTCTCATTTATCGCGTTTGAATGAAACAGGAAGTGTTAAGCAGTGTTTATGTGTGCAGGAGAATGGAGACTCATGCCACTCTCTTCTGCTCACTCAGCATTGTCACTCATCACTGCCCAGCCAGCAGGGTGCGACGGTCGGCACGCTGACGCAGATCATGTAAGCGCACATGTGACTTTTGTTTCTTTTTGGTGACTGAACAGTGTCTCTTGGATGCATGTTAAAGTGTCTTTTCTGTTTTGCGCTGTAGGACAGGATCTGTTGAGGTTTGTGAGGAAGGACCAGATGACATCCAGTGGAGGAGATTAGAGAGAAAACGCAGGTGGCTTCCTGCCTCTGTACCTGCCCCCTCTGCAGATGTGTCCAGGTGAGAAGCAAGTTTCGAATATCATGTCACAGTCATTTCAGGGACAATCAGCTTTTGTTTTGAAAATGTGAATTTGAAATGTAGTATTTGTACTAGGGATGCACGATATTGGATTTTTGCCGATATCTGATATGCCGATAATTTTCAACTCATGATGACCGATGCAGATACCGATATATAATTATTTAAAATTTTGGTTCGTTTTTAACAAGAACTTATTTGTTAGAATTAAATAAACAATAATAAAGTTATTTTATAATTACAGTACATTGAAGATTTGAAAATAACTATAAATAAACTATTTATTAATCACTGCATTTTTTTTTTTTGAGAAAGATGCAGTGGTAACCTTAACATTTTATTTTATGATTTAACATTTGTAAATATATATTTTTTTTTTTTGTTCATGTAAGCTATAGCTTCTGACCTTTAAATCAAAATATACTCATGATTTTATGGCATCAATTACTGCTTTATTTAATCAGAAACACAGTCTAAATATTATTTGTGTATTTTGCTTTCATTTTATTAGAAGTAGGCCAACAGCACCCCCTACGGGATTAAAACTCCTTACCGAACGGGCATTAGGACCCGGGGGAGGCTGCCGCTGCTGCCACTGCACATGCTATTACTGTTTACTCTATCACACACCAAACGCATCATTCCGTATGTGCATTCTCAGTTTAAATGCAGCGATCCAAAAACAGTGATTCTAATCACCATTCAGGCAAAACTTTGCTTCAAGAATGAGCCACAATGCTGTCGTAATCTAATCACTAGCACACCCTGAGCACATGTGATTTAATGTATTCCTCTTATCGGCAAGACACATCGGCATAATTTTTCATATCGGGCTGATGCCGATATTTATATTTAAAGCCATTATCGGCCGATTCCGATATTGGTCTGATAATATCGTGCATCCCTAATTTGTACAGTTTGGCTGCTATTTGCTTTTGTGCGCATGTCCCTTATTTTGACTTATGAACCTTTTAGGGTGTCACTCCGCTCACACCTGCTTCTGTCAGCTGTCTCTGCCTCTCTGAATGTGCTGCTTTCTGAACACACAGGTAAGTCCACGCAAAACCAAGTTGTCTGTAATTTATATTAAAGGACATGCTTAATACTCGTTATTTTGAAATTTGAACGCAACGCAAATTTGACGCGCATCTAATCGACAAATAAACCATGCGCTACTGTATGTTGTGGATAGGCTATTTCAGCAAATTTTACGTCGCTTAGTAATGACGTCTACAATAAATAAATAAATATGCTAATCAATCACTGTTGTTGTTGTTTTTTTCAGAGACAGTTTGCTAAACATATTGTTTGTGTAATTAACATGTTTAAATGTCCATAACATCAGAGTATTCAACACCGCAAACACAGGCCTTCAGAAGGATGCAGAGAACTATTCTAAAATCTTTTAGAGCTACTTGGACTCAACTCACTTTATTTTCCTCATTTGTTTGAAATAAAATTATATATCATTTGTTTGTGATTTATATTAGTCATGTAGGATAAGCTGTGACTGATATCATGTGCGTTACAAGCTTGGGATGCTGTTTGAGAAGAGTGTTTATGAGTGTGTGTTTGTGTGTGTGTGTGTGTGTGTGTGTGTGTGTGGTTTCCTACAAAGAAATGTAGAAAATACAAAAGATTACAACACCGTATAACATTTTACATATAGAAATCATATTTCTTATCAAAACATACATTTCATGAGAAAATTAGAAAACAAGAAAGAAAAATAATTATAATCCATGGCCTCTTAGGACTTCCGTAGAGTTTTCTAGCTTCAGCTTATTTAGTTGTTGTTTTAGTTTTTTGGTTTTAATTTACTTTATTTTTATTTTTATTTTTTAGGGCTGCCAAAGTTTTATAAAAAAAAAAATAATAATGTAATGTTAATTAAATTGTAATGCCCCAATTTAGTTTTCATTTTTGTTAGGTTCAGAGTTATATAGTATATATTTAGAGATGAGAGATTCTGAGAATTAGATTATTAGAATAGAGAATTAGAGAATCTGGTAAATTTCTTACCTTTTTTTTAAAGGTTTCATCTTTATACAAGTGAAAGTTTTATGAAGTATGTATCACAAATTAAAACAAATGGATTTGTGCCCATTTTAGTTTTACTTTTTCCCAGTTACTTTTTATTTTTTATTTCAGTTAATTGTTTCTTTTGGTTTTTATTAACACTTATTTTCTCTGTTTATTAGTCCCTCATGGCTTAGTTTGTGCTGTCACCTGCCCCAAAGGTGAGGAGAAAAAGGGAACCAGGGGTTCTGGGTCAAAGACCTCAGTGAAACCAGCAGAAGCTGCTGCAACCAGGCGCTCCTCTAGGCACAGTCGCTCTGAGGCGGAGGATTCCTCAGCCGCACAGTCAGAAACAACAGATTCAGATACCACCTCTTCTACACCACAAACCATAAATGATACTCGTGCTTCTACAAGCAGAGGGCAGCAGGGGAACAATCCGAGGTCTGGAGTGAAGATGAGAGGACGCCCAAAGAAGGTGAAGGTGGCGAGACCTGAGGATGAGGAGCAAGAAACTGAGGTTGGGAATCATGAGGAAGATGGAGTCACTGAGGAAACAGAATCTAAAGAATCAAAAACAGACCAGAAAGCAAGTTCTGATCAGATTGATGGTGACCAAGTTACATTGGATATGGAGGAGAAGATGGAGGTGGAAAATCAGACGAGTCCAGCTGAGGATGAACGTGTTTGCCCTGATTCCAGTAGCCAGGAAGAGGAAACGGCAAAAGTAGAAGTGGTAACGGAGACTATGGTTGAAGATGAAGACAATCAGATACTTCCACAAGAAGATAGCAAGCAAGAAGTGAATACAAATGATCAAGACCTAGTAGAATTGGTGAATGTTCCATCAATACAGGAGCAAGATTGTCCATCTCCTTCCTGTGTAGAACTACAAGAGTCTCAATCTGATTCCCAAGACTCTGAATCATCTCTGCAAGCAGAACCAACAGCTGGACCTCCTACAGATGCTTCAGACCAGATTGTAGATCTGAAACCGGAGCCTGACACCACGAAAAACTGTTCAGACAAGCAGGAATCTAGTAGTCCTCCACCTCTTAAAGAGGACCAGGCCGTCGAAGCGTCAGTTCCAGAGGAGAAAGGTGTGCCAGAATCAAAGGACACTAATGCAAGTAGTCCTCAGGATAACACTGACCTCATTCCCATGGAGTGTGATTCTCCTGTATCCGAAAGTGAAGCCAACATTGCTGAAGCTGGGGTGGTTCCCATTGCAAATGTGCCTCAAATGGATGATCAAGAGCCCAAGCTTGACTCTTGTAAGGAGGAACAAGTCTCAGATAAGAGGGAGCGGGAGGGACGATCCCGCAGGTCTCGTTTTCACTCCCCTACAACCACCTGGTCTCCCAACAGGGAGTCTAGAAACGAAGGGTCACGCAGGTCAAGGTCTCGATCATGGGACCGTAGCCACAAGACCTGGTCCACGTCTCGAAGCCGCGAGCAGCAAGAGGAGGCATGGGATGGCCGACGGAATCATAGCCGTAGTAGGGAGCGGAGTCGCAGGCGACGTAGTCGTTCCAGGAACAGAAACCAACCCGGACACCGGAGCCCATCCCAGGAACGTGCTGATCACGGCGGCCTCTCTCCTCGCAAGAGAGAATCTTGGGGTGGGGATGGATGGCGGAGCAGGGGCAGTGGACGGGGTTTCCGCAATTCCAACTGGAGGAACAACGCGGAGAAACCTGGACATTTCTCATCAAGAGAGCCCATTTTGTCTGACAACGGCAACTTCCATGAGGCATCGCCCGACCGAGGCAGGAGCGAGAACCCGGATTGGGTACAAGAGAGGGAGAAGCTTTGGGCAGACACTGATTCCAGAGGACGTGAGCCACGAAGGGATGAAAATGCAGGTGATCCCCCTGCAGAATCCTGGCCTCGGGGCAGCTGGAATGCAGGGCATGGCAGAGGAGGCGCACACTGGATGTCCAGCCAGCAGGGCGAGCCAGCAGATAATTGGAGGCAGCGTACTTCTTTCTCAGGGACAGCAAACAATGCAGATTCTTATAATCGCTTCAACGACAATAGAGCCGGAGGGAAGAGAAGAGAGTCAGATGGCGCAGAGACTCCACTGGATCGTTCCGGGTGGTCATCTGCGTCCAGCTGGGCCATACGCCGAACTCTCCCTGCCGATGTGCAGAGCTACTATTCGCGCAGAGACAGAGGAGGCGGCAACAACAACTGGAACAGACAAGAGGAGGACCAAGGTGCACCAGGTGTCCCAAAACAAGCAGGTGTGTCTTTATCCAAATAAAGGCCATATCCTATTTATTTTTTCCAAAATTCCATTTTACTTTTTTACCCAATTCCATCAAAATTGCATTATGGGTTGTTGACATTTTTAGCAAAAGGGAAATCTATAGCTTTTTACTCCATTTTCTCTAGTCATATAGCACTGATTTAAAAACAAACTTGTGTTTCCATTGCATAGACAGTCAAGTTTATTAAAAGACCATCTTGCCAGCTGTGCATTCCCACTTTAAACGATTAGTTCACCCAAAAATGAAAATTCTGTCATTAATTACTCACCCTCATATTGTTTCAAGCCCGTAAGGCCTTCGTTCATCTTCGGAACACAAATTAAGATATTTTTGATGGAATCTGAGAGCTGTCTGACCCTGCATAGACAGCAATGCAACTGAAATGTTCCCAAGTCCAGAAACGTAGCAAGGAGATCTGTAAATTAATCCATGTGACATCAGTGGTTCAACCACAATTATACGAAGCTACGAGAATACTTTTTGTGCGCAAAGGAAAAAAAAAAAAACTTTATTCAACAATTCGTCTCCTCCGCATCACCCTGGTGCCATTTTGGAGAATATCAGCTGGACGTAAACAACGTATGCTGTTCTGTGTCAGCTGCGTCACACCGAATCTGTTTCCTAATAACGACTTTATTCAACAATTTGTCTCCTCCGCATCACCCTGGTGCCATTTTGGAGAATATCAGCTGGACGTAAACAACGTATGCTGTTCTGTGTCAGCTGCGTCACACCGAATCTGTTTCCTATGTTGGATTATTTTACAGATCTCCTTGCTACGTTTCTGGACTTGGGAACATTTCAGTTGCGTTGCTGTCTATGCAGGGTCAGACAGCTCTCAGATTCCATCAAAAATATCTTAATTTGTGTTCCGAAGATGAACGAAGGTCTTACGGGTTTGAAACGACATGAGGGTGAGTAATTAATGACAGAATTTTCATTTTTGGGTGAACTAACCCTTTAACATGTTCGGATAACTTTTACATCCCTACTACATTCATGTCTGTTTTCCATATTTCAGATCCCCCCCAGAATGAGCCAAATGCACCGTTGCCGACAGAGGCAGTGCCAGCCATGCCCCCTCCCCTGATGCCCCACCAGATGGGTGTGATGGGGGTCCTCCATTATCCCATGGGGCCTCTGCTTCCGAGACCTCCAGCCGTAGGTTTGCAGCCTCCTCCCCAGTTTAGCTTGCCCCCACAAGTGCCAGTGCAGCTGCACCCCACTAGGACGCTCCTCCAGGTCCCATCCATAGCTGTGCAGGGACTGCCTCCACCTCCCCCACCTCCTCCACCTGTGCAACAGTGTGGCTTCACCGTGGTACCGTCTGAAAGCCACCCGGTTCAGGTGAGAACAAGAGTTATGTCAGGGCTTGAATTTTGCCATGGGGTTGCACATAATTCTACTGATTCCCGCAGTTTCCGCGCTCTTGTAACTCGGGAAATTCCCACAAATATTTCAGTGTGAAAGACGCTCGGGACAGATTGTGGAGGAATGTATCATTTGCACGTGCTTTTGAGTCTTACCATTTTAAACATTCAAGTGCTCAATTCAGTACTTGCGCACTCTCTGTGAGACCCCTTTCTGTGAGCTCACACCCAAAGCGCACATAGAGCCGCATCTGAGAGCGCGCGACTACAGAATGAAGTTGTGTTGCGCCTTATTGCGTGTAAACGGCCAAATACATACAAAAATATGTCAAAATGCTCGTCTTGATGAATATTCATGAAAACAGTTGATTTATACTAAACATTGCCCGTATGTAGGCTATTAAGTGAATGTAAACAGTTGAGAAACAAAACTTGTGTAACCGTTAGATCTGTGCATGAGGTCTTAAAGAGACAGCAACCTAAATAAACCTGCTGCTGTCTGTCACTAATCTTTATTTATACATTAAAGACTAACCAGTGTTATTTTAAAGTTAAATAGATTATTCAGTTTCTGTGGTATTTCTGTACCTCAATATTACTGTTACACCTACCTGAAAAACTTAAAGCACAGTTCATTTTAATTGTATCTTGTTATTGTATTTGTTTGTGCCATTGCTTGTCATTTATCTATTCTTAAACTAAATTCAGGCCCTGTATTTTATAATTTTTTAAAAATGAGTTTTATATTTACCCATCCATAATTTAAATGAATTCTTGTGTGTGCCATTTTAGTTGTTTTGGTTGTAACATTTGCGTATTTTACAGCAGGTGATGCCCAGTTTTCCTGTACCAGGCAAAGGTTCATTCAAACCCATGCCAACCAAAGTAGTTCCTGGGCCGCCGCGTCCTTTTGGGACGCCCAGTGCAGCCCAGCCATCCTCCACCACCACCCAACCCACCTCTCACAGCAAGGCCCACGCCGACAGCTCGAAGAAAGAGAAGGCAAGTGTTGCACGATCAAGCAAATGGCTCCATGCTAATGTTATCACTTCCTAAAATGCATTTTCCTTTTCAAACAGAAATTGCAGATTAAAGAGCGGGCCGTCAATGAGGTGAAAGCAGCGATTAAGCCATATTATCAGAAGAATGAAATCAACAAGGAGGAATATAAAGAGATTGTACGCAAAGCTGTGGAAAAAGTAAGTTTAGTTCACACTAAAATAAAAAATAAAAAATTGTTTTATTTTATGTATAATTTATTTTATTTTTTTTTTTCTCTCATTTTTATATATTACAGTCTATAATCTAACAATCTAAAATATTCCATTAATTTTAACAAACTTTTTTCTTTTTTCTTTTTGCTGCTTCAAAGAATCAACACTTTATCACATTCGTTTGAATCAATGCAATAGTTTTAAGTCAGTGTTTTCCTCTGGCTGAAGTGACAGATGTCGAAGTAACAGAAGTGTAATTCACACAATTTACCACATGAGGGCGTTTCGTTCTATTGACTCTGTAAAGCCGCATTTGACAGGGTATGCCAGCCACAATCTCATCCATATTGCTATAAAATATAGCATTCTGTGCAGAATTCAAATAGCTCCGATACATTTTGTGGTCTGCGCTGACTCACGCATGTGATCTGCTCCATGCTATCGTGTCTCTGGACCGGAGCAGAGTGTGTGTGCGGTGCGGTGGTTAGTGTGACACAGCGCCAAACCAGACTTATTTTTTTCCTCAATGGAAAGCATATTTACACTGTTTGAATCGTTCCCTGTCCCCTATATAGTGCACTACGTGCCATTCACTGCACAGAAAATACTAATTCTGTGGACAAGTGACCGATTTCAGCCGCGGCTTCAGCATCTATTTTATAGTGTAGGGGACGGTCGCTTCAGATTCTAGAGAGCATTTGATTGGACAGAAAGTTTGATGAGAAGCTGGAGTACGATGTGACGTCACAAAAATCGTTGCGCCGTTTTGGAAGTGACGAACTGCAAGCTTTGAATGCTTATATCTTCTAAATGCGAATTTTGTCACTGTTTTGGAGCACACTGCCTTATAGATAACCTTAAGACTAACATATTGATACTAACACCCAAAAAATTTTAATTTTGATTTCATGGGGACTTTAAAATCATGTTGGTGTGCTCTATGTGCCAGTGTAATGTCTTATTCAGATTTTTAATTTTGTGCAAACAGTTTAAAAAATGCACACAGTAATTGTTTTTCTCCTTCTCTCAGGTAACACACAGCAAGAGTGGCGAGGTGAACGCCGACAAGGTGGCCAACCTGGTGAAAGCGTATGTTGACAAATACAAATGCATCCGCAAAAACAAAACTGAGAAGAGCTGAGGGTCGCTGATCTGCTGACTGCACAAGTGCAATTCCTCCACCGCGGGCTGCTGCCGGTGTCACTGACTGGAGCCGTTCTTAATACATTTACATACGAGAATGAAGATTTTTCTAGAGATGACATATTTTGTTTAATTTGGATTTGATATATAGTGCAAATGCCCTTTATTGGATTGTGTTTCATGGGTATATGTGTGTGTGTGTGTGTGTGTGTGTGTGGGGGTTTTGGGGGTGGTGGGGGGGGGGGGGGGGTTAAAGATCTGTAATGGTGTTGCTCTAATCGCATTTTGCTTCCAAGTTTAAAGTAGCAAAGAACATGAATAATTAAGGCAAATGATTCAGGTGGTACGACTGGACCTGTCCGTCTCTCTCTCTGTCTCTCTCTCAGAAGTCGAACATAAAGACTTTTCCCTTTAGAATCATCAAAACAATCTGGAGTACATGTGCATTAGCGTTATTATTCCCTGCAGATGCTGAATGCGTGTTTGAGTGTGTGTGATTCAATCATAATCTTACGTGGAAAGAAGAACACGGGTAGTTTGCTGGTGAGCTGAGATGATTTTGTTGTCATATCCAGGTTAAAGTCCTGTACTTCTGTTTATGCAGTTCAATCACTGTGTCTGTTTACCCTCCCAGAAGCAAAGAAATAAACCAGCTCTCTATGAATCTCTTTTGTCCATTTACTGAGTTCAGATCAGTTTGTGTTCACTGAGTCGAAATCTGCCCAAAGCAAAGGGTGGATACTACCTCCAGGTGAATACTTTATTTTTCAAGAAAGTAGATTAGCTCTGTTATTAGACAAACATTATATTTTAAACTTGTAATGAATTAATTATACAGATTCTTTTTACCAACATTCGTTCAGACCCAACTGAGCATGATGTGTCTGGGCCTTCAGAGCTGCAAGATGGTCATCTGGACACCAAGTGAAGACATCCAACTGGACATTTGACAAAAACTACACAGATGCACAAGTGCAACCGCTGCAGAATTTCTACTTTTTACACATGCTGCCTAGATTAGCTGATGATTTTGCTGACAAGAAGATTAAATCTGCCCAACATACCTGCAGATCTTTAATGAGTAGTTAGGAGCAGGTTTACATGATACGATCAGTTTTAGCACATGGATATTCTGAAGAAATAGAGCGACACAAAGACAGTGTGATGGTGTCTCACCAGTTTTCATTAAAAAAAAAGTTAATTTTCCAGTTTGGCATGGTAAAATTTTAAGGCATGGTGACAGCCCGTTGTGTGAGCTGACAAACAACAAAATAACAATAATAATAAAATATATTACACACTAGTCATTGTGCTTGAGAGTTTATTAATAAGAATAAATTATATGTGCCATTTGATTACATTAACTGGCACATTTGGTTAGCAGTGGTGAATGTATTCAAAAGAGACCAAACTACAATATATAATGTGCTGTTGAGAAACATTTATGTGAGTAACTCAAAGCTGGTGAATAAAACAATTGGTCGTCCGTTCTTCGTACCTGAGTTAATACACCTGAGACAGGGCCGGATTAACGCACGTGCCCAGGGGCCCGTTCTTCGTATGTCGCTAACTCAGATGGATTTGATTGTTGATGATTTGGCATGATTTTGGATTATTTGGTTCTTCGAAGCTCATCCTGGACTTGCTGTCATAGCAACAGGTCCATAAACTTAAACCTGCTCGGGAGCAGTTTATTTCATGTAAACAGGATTAGATTGCATCTTTTTAAGTGAAATAGATATTTCAAATCTGTGCCAGCCACTGCTACTCTATTACAAGAGTACCCTACTAATCCGGGGATAATACTTTTTAAAATAATAATTTTAAAATTAACTTGAAAATAATATTATAATGTTGTGTAATCTAAAATACTATAGACACGGTCAGTTTTACTCATTGAAGGATTTATTCGTGATAAAATAAGTACTTTATAATTGTTTTCGAGTCATGCTATACACAGTTAATCTGAGAGTGTGTTGAAAGCTATTATGGGAGTGGCTTGATGGAGCGCAGGAGACGCAGATAACTTGATTTTGACCCTTAAGAAACTTACAAATCTGCTTCAAAAGATAAAATTACATGAATTGCTAATTACAACATTTGAACACGCTGCTTTGTTGCGATGCAGGTGCACTTACCAGAATTAACCTGGTTTTACTGCAAATAAAAAGAAAAACACATGGTTATTGTTTTTAAACTGTGCTAACCATGAATTACCAATGGCTTTGCTACACTATAGTTTAACCATGATATTTGTAGTGATTATACAAATTATATATATATATATATGTATGTATGTTACTACACTTTTATATATTAGGGGTGTAACGGTACACGTATTCGTACCGAACCGTTTCGGTACGTGTCTCTCGGTTCGGTACGCATGTGTACCGCACGAATACTTTTTTTTTGTTTTTTGTTGTTGTTTTCTTCTCAGAAAATTCAAATAATAAATGGCGTTTTGACCGTCTTTTATGTGGCATGACAGATCGCTGTATAAACACCTTGGAGAGCCGCTCCTGGGACGGTTCAGAAACGTGCTGGTATAATCCCAATCTGTTATGAAACATGCTATGACAGCCATTGTGTAATTGAATATATTTTAACAAATAGCTTAGAAATTGTATTTATAAGTTAATTTAAAAACTGCATTGTGCAATTTACATGTTTTCATACAATTTTTTTTATTTTTTATTTATTATTATTATTTTTAAGTTGAGTGTTGATCATCTATTTAAAAATAAATGAATTTAAGTTTGTATTTAAAGAAAGAGCAACTTGTTCAGTAAACCATTTAAAAAAAAAAAAAAAAAGGTTTAGTTTTTCCCCCTGCTGTACCGAAATCATACCGAACCTGACGTTAAAACCGAGGTACGTACCGAACTGTCATATTTGTGTACCGTTACACCCCTAGAATTAATTTTAAAAGTTTTAAAATTAATTTTCTGTAGTTCACGGATATGTACATTAATTTAATTGTGCTATTTTAACATTAAGCTGTTACTCCACAAAATCATGTGGAAATTTTATTTTAGGTTGTTTTTTTTTTCCCGTCTTGTATGTGTGTCGGAGACTTGTGGCTTCCTACCTGAACACACAGATGAGCCTAGTTTCAGTTGAGCTCTCTCTAGACCTCATTATTTCTCATTATGCCGTTTTCATCATATTTGTCTTTTACTCATTGAATGTAAAAGCTCTGAAACATCTTGATGTGGGTCAGAATATCAGGGTCCAGAGAGTTCTGGAGGATCTTTGGAGAAACATCTGGAGTGATTTTATGAAATGTTGAAGAAAATGTTTCCATTAAATGAGAAAAACACAAAGAAGATGGAGAGAAAGCAACGACTTTGATCTTCATGAGATTAAAAAATATAATTTTCATAAATATTACATTTTTAAAAATGCAAATCAAATGAACTCCTGTGGTGAACAATGAATTACACTGCTGCTAATCTTTTCTACATCTTTAATTCTAGGTAGAGGAAAACATTCAATGCATTCAATTATTTTGCATTGATTTAAAATGTAATTATTAATTTTCATGTGAAGCAGAAAAACGTCTGTCAAATTACCCCTTTAATTTACTGTAAATATACAGTGTTTTACATCTATAATAAACATTTAGAATTCGAGTTTCCTTCCCTCCTGTGGTGAATTGTGTGAATTACATTAATGATATTTATTTCTACAGATTTAACGCGAGTCAGTGGAAAATCTTGCACTAAATTAATTTGAATTGATTTCATGTTATTTAATAAATTGATCACGACCCTCTGCAACAATAAAACATCTGTAAAACCGCCCTTTTCTTCTGTAGAAATGTATTCTTATATCTGAGCGCCATCCTGTGGTGAACTGTTTGAATTACATTAACGCGATTAATTTCTACAGATTTAACTCGATTCAGAGGAAAACCTTGCAGTAACTTAATGTGCATTGATTAAAAAAAAACTGCAATTACAATGAGCAGCAGAAAATATGTGTCAAATTACCCCTTTTATTTACTAAATATATTTTACATCTGTAATATGCATTTTGAGTTTCGTCGCCCTCCTGTGGTGAGTTGTGTGTATTACACTGCTCTGAGCGCCCTCCTGTGGTGAGTTGTGTGTATTACACCGCTGCAACATTCTCATACCTGTAAAAAAACTCAAGTCTTGAACGCCCTCCTGTGGTGAATTGTAGGAATAACATTAATAGAATTTATTCTTACACTACCAGTCAAAAGTTTGGGATCAGAATGATTTTTGTTTTTTACAGGAGTTTCTTCTGCTCATCAAGGTTGCATTTATTTGATCAAAAATACAGAAA
>NW_015551074.1:187260-221505 GCF_001515605.1 Sinocyclocheilus anshuiensis | reverse complement strand
CGCCCTCCTGTGGTGAGTTGTGTGTATTACACTGCTCTGAGCGCCCTCCTGTGGCGAGTTGTGTGTATTACACTGCTCTGAGCGCCCTCCTGTGGCGAGTTGTGTGTATTATACTGCTCTGAGCGCCCTCCTGTGGTGAGTTGTGTGTATTACACTGCTCTGAGCGCCCTCCTGTGGCGAGTTGTGTGTATTACACTGCTGCGACATAAATATGTAACACATTAAAAAATCGAGTCTGAGCGCCCTCCTGTGGTGAAGTGTAGGAACAACATTAATGCAGTTTATTCCTGTCAATAACTCAAGCCATAGGCAAACGTTGTTTTGCAACAAATCAAATTAATTTTGTAAAATGATTATTCTGTGCAGCTGCAAAAACAAAACAAATGTAAAAAAAAAAAAAAAACATCTTACATTTGTGAACATTTATATATACACCTCCCATTTGTTAAAATAAATGCATAAAAAAATGGCGCGTCAACTGAACTTGAACGCCCTCCTGTGGTGAACTTTGTGATGATCATGTTTAGCCCAAAAATAAGTAAATAAATTATTTTAAAATTTTATTTTACTAAATATAATAATAATAATAATAATAATAACAATAACAACAACAAACAACAACAACAACAACAACAATTATAATAATCTGGCAAATTATTTTCTTTAGAAACATTTTAAAAATTCGAGTCTGAGCGCCCTCCTGTGGTGAACTGTGTGAATTACACTGCTGCTGCTGCTACTACTACTACTCGCTATAAATTATTTTCTATTGATTGGAATGTATTCATTAATTTAAAAATATTTAAGTCTCCTTTATTACACTGTCTAACGACAAAAATCAAAAATGGAAAAAATGTGGTAAAATAAATTATAACCTCCACAAACACGGAAGTGGAGCGGTAACCACGCACACCTGCCGGAAACGATTCCTGTTTTAATAATCCAATCTATCATTCTGAACTTACTTGTTTCGCGGGCTCGTCCCTGTCCCTCATTCCTCCTGCCGCACTGGAAGAACCTTAGGAGTTAAAGTGATCAAACTTTCGTGCAACATTACACTGTCTCTCTCTGTGTGTGTGTTTCTAATCAAACACACCTGATTGGGCTCATCTTAATGATGCGCTTTTGAGCGTCACCGTCCTGTATTATGTCTGAAATGTTTAAGTACATTCAAAGTTTATGATTCAAGAGTCACTAGAACATCCCTTCAATTAAGACTTCACTTCATGCAAATATTTATTAAACTGCATTGACATGCTGTCAGTTTCTATGCAACATACAGAACGACATTTCTAGTTATTTTTATTTTTATACACTTTAATTTTCATTCCTGGTGAATTCGACGTGCATTTATTGTTATTCCTGCTGAGAGATCGGCACGCTTATTAGAACTGCATTTCCGTTTCTACCATAAAAGTCCTATTATAGTGCCAACAGTTGCTTCACATTAAATAATGGACTATATAAATAAACTAAACCACAATCTCCTGGAGGACAGTCATAGGTGAGGCTGAGATTTAAACAGTTTTTCAACAAATCTTTGATTTCGAACAGCAAAGCAACATAGATCTACCAGTTTCAGTAAACTTGAGATGAGGTAAGGAAGATAAAATCCAATTTTTTTTTTTTTTTTTTTGTTCACTGTATCAACCTTGTTTTTAATGTAAGATTGGGCATAACAAATCATAACTTTGTTATGCTGGTTGATATTGCAAACAGGTATTTCTTATATTAATTTCATGTTATATTATTGTTGTAATTATAAACACTAGAATCTAGATGTTTAAGAGTCGGAAGTCTCACACATTCACAGAAAATAGCTTATTTCTGTATTTCAAAATAAGGTGGATATTTTGTGCAGCTCTCGTTTGCATTTCAATTTCTCTATATGCATAATAAAAATTACCTTTTTTTTCCCCCCTTGTGTGCATCTATACTATATTATTTTGCATGTGCTTTAGGCATTTCTATTTATTTTTATATATTTTAATTTTCATTTCTCTATATGGATAATAAAAATTTAAAACAAATTTCTTTCAACTCTGATTCATGAAAAATCCTAATCAAACACACCTGAAACATTTCTATCCAGATGATTGGTGGGTTCCAAGAAAAAAAGGCATGTCAACAGTATGTCAAAAATGTTCAGTCTTTTATTTAAAAACTATAAACAGTCACCAAAGTAAATGAAGCCAATCTATATCAGACTGTTAGATATATGTATCATCGCACACCCTACAGACACTGCAGAAATGGTGAGGTGGGTGGGGGTCATGACCCCGCTGGGATGCTAACACAACAGGCAGTAATAAATGTTACACAACACACAGCAGAGAGGACAGCCTGGGGTCCGGGAGCCGGAATGTGGCGTGGTCGTAAATGGATGAAAAAGAAAAAGGCAAAAAACAAAAAAGAAAACGCAAAATAGTACAATAAAATCCCACACTATATTAAGATACAAAAAAGGTCTGGAGGAAAATATCATACCTGCACGGAAAGCAAAGAACACAGGAGAAAACCTGTATAAAACTCCATGTATTTAAACCAATTTACAAATACAAAAAGAATCACGTACGGGCCGTCGGGCTCGTACTCTGACGCTTACAGTGAATACAGGTTGAGGGGAATACCTTCAATATGTTTTTATCTCTTCTACAAAATGACATATGATATATTATTTCATACTCTTTCAGCCAGCAAAATGAGTTCTACAAGTTATAATAGTACAAAAAAGGGAAGAAAAAACAAAAAAAATCACAGTTCCACAAAGAAAAACCTGTAGCCCTCCGCCAGCCCTCCCAAAACTTTACAGCATCAGTACCTTCGCAGAATATTTACAGGGTTTAAGTACATTCATCCACTGAGTATAGAATCACATCTCAAACAAGTAACCAGGGGCTGAAATAAAAAAACGTGAGTCTGAACCAACTAACGTAATGCTTCTGATACCAGCGGGCAGCAGCGGCATGAAGGAGGGTGATTTCACTTTATATCTATTCACAAATATTTACACAATTTTTTTTCTCATCTACTCATATTGGTATTTATTTCAATAATAAATAAGTGAAAATATAATCGGCTCAAGTAAGAAAACCAAGCTATCAAGTTATAAAGAAAAAACTAAATCTAGCCACACCTCTCCCGCACCGTTGTCCACTTGCCCCGCCCACAGAATCCCCCCCGCACTCCTCTGGGGCTATAAAAATGTGCTCGTCGGGCCAGGCGTGAAGAGGGGGTCAGAAGAGTGAAATGAAGCACAGAGAGATGGTTTTCATGCCGCCTTACCAACCTGAACACAAACACACAACAGACAGACACTGACTACATTTATGAAGCCTACTTTATGCTGATTTTCTTGTTTTTTTAAACACAAGCTGGAACAAGTGAATCCCAAAAAGTCACATTTCATCCCAAAATATAAAATATTTAGTTAGTTACATTAAGAACAACAATAATTCTAATAATAATTACTACTACTTACTAATAATTATTAATAACAGAATTAATCATTTTAAAAAGACAACAATGAAGTCTTTTAAAAGCATTAAGAATTTTTGCAGATACATTTATGAAAATTAAACATTTCTTACATCTTACAGAAATTGAAATTGTATAGAATGTGTCTTTTTATCTTATTTTGTAGAAATGTAACTGTAAATTTCAATACTGCAATGCAGAAATTTTTGTACTGTACTCCAAAATTCTTATAATGATCAAATTATCTAAATATTTAATGATATTTAAATACTTTTCAGTGTTATTATATTTTAAAATTGGAATAATAAAACTGATTTCTTATATCTTTTTATTTTAATGTGAAATATGGCCCAACAATGTTAAAATAAAGATAAGATTTTTTTTTGCATTGTTAAATTTTCATGACAATTAAAAGATTTCTTAGATCAATTTTACACAAATTGATTTTTTTTTAACAAATGTAAACTAAAACAAATACAATCAAAATAAATCACAGAAATGGTAGAAATGGTTCTCAGATTTTGATTACTGCAATGTAGAATTTTTGTACTGTACTACAAAAAATCATTAATGATCAAATTATCTAAATATTTCATATTTCAATACTTAACAGTGTATATAGACTATTATATTATTATCAATATTAGAACAATAAACTATTTCTTAGTTTTCTTTTATATTATTGAAATATGACCCCAAAAATATTCTTGATAATATTTAAGTGTGTGTGTGTTAGTGCTATCAAATCGATTAATCGTGATTAGGGTTAGGTTAGGGTTAGTTTACACAAACCTTTTAAACAGTTTGTTTACACAATATGTGCGTGTACTGTGTGCGTGTATATATATATATATATATATATATATATATATATACACACACATGTATTTTTATATAAAAAATATAGACATGTATATACTTATATATATATATATATATTCATATTTATGTATGACTTATAAATATTACATCTATTTCTGAAATATATACATGTATGTGTGTGTATTTATTATATAAACACAAATATACACAGTACACAAACATATTGTGTAAACAAACTTATTTTGGATGCGATTAATCACGATTAATCTATTTGATAGCACTAATTAACACACATACATACATACACACATATATATATATATATATATATATATAACCTTTTGGCATAAATTATTATGAATTTATGCTACAAATTAGAAATCTCAAACACAACAACTACACTGAAAAGGTTTACTTACTTCCGTCCACAATCTGAGTACTTGGCGATGCTCTTTAACGTTAAGGCAGCAGTTAGTCTAATGTGTTTGGTCATTGGTCCCTCTTTATCGTCCTGAGCAGAAAAAAACACAAATAAAACATTTCAAGCTATAAGCAGCAGAACGGTCATTGTTGACATGATGCAATACTGACTGTGAAGTCCCTGAACACCAGGTTCCGTGAGCCCCTGCGTAAAGCCATCAGAGCTGCACTGGGGTGGTTGACGAGCGCTTTCTGTGGTCTGGGAGGAGGCGGAGGACTGCTGACGGCTGCTGGAGGAGACCTGCACATCAACACAGTGAAAATCTCCATCACAATCATCTACAACCATAAGCCAGCAGGAGCTAAAGAAGTCATACACACTTGGAAGTGCCTTGCGTTTGCTCCTCCAGTTTGAGTGCAGCTGTGAGCGCTTCCCTCGAGCAGTGCTTATCCTGCAAAACACGCACTCGGATTAGTCAAACACACAAAGGGATAGATGTCATCTATAGAAAAAGAGAAAGACGGGATCTTGCCTGCAGGTGTGTGATGAAGGATAGTCTCTGGCGAGGAAAAGGTTCACAGCCCTCCCATTGGCACTGCCCTGGGTACATGTCTTTACTGCCATGATAGGTAGCTGCATGGTAAAACACCTGTGATGGCGTGTCAAACCACCTGCAACAACATGTTAAAGTTAGCATGAACCATCCCTCTCAAGAACAACATCTGTAAAGCAGAGCGCATCACACGCGTCCTCACCGTTTGCATGCCTTCCACAGACATCTGAAGTTCTGTCCAGGTTTACGTGCTTGATCTGGAGAGAGGGCGGGTGCTGGAGAACTCTGATTGGTTCCCTGTGCAGCCGGATCCACTGGAGGCGGAGTCTGCACTGACACAGGCTGCTAACACACAGGAAAATTTAAAATTGGAATACGTCTGAATACATCAACTATGGCACACAACAACAATAATAATAATAGTATAAAATGATAAGCATGTTGTGAATTTACAAATTCTTGCTGTTTTTTTTACAGTATGTGCAAGAACTAAAAAAAATAAAGTGCCATGCACACAGAATCATTCAAAGATATATCTAATTTTTTCCTTCACTTAATAAACTCAAAATAAAAATGTGTAAATATCACTCACTATACAAACTGGGTACTTCATTTGAGTCTAGAATTATGCTAGTGTTTTCTTTGATTATTTTATGATTCTTTTTCTCATTTTGATTTTGTAATTGGAGGTGTGGCCTTTGTCATTATTAACTGCTCTAAATGAGTTGTTGTTAAATTTGCTGATACTTTTGCACATTTTGTAAGCCTGAGGAAAACTGGCCGACCGAAATGCTGCAAATAATTTCGTAACTATGCAAGTTTGAGTAGCGTGTAGGATTAATGCATTAAAAAAAAAAAAAGTTTATGAATTTGCAAGAATGTTTTTCAGTCCAAAAACAACAGAAAAACAAAATTATTGAAGAATTGTTGCATAATAGTTCATTTCACCTATAATATGAAAACTTTTTACTTTCATTACAGCAATTTTTGAGCTTTATCGGAATATAAGCAATTGAAGTCAGTTCACATGGAAATAAAATCAACTTCAATAAATCAACATCTAACAAGCATCTAAAACCGACGAGTAACTAAACTTGTTTCTAATTAAGACACTATCATTGAATAAGGTAAACATGTACAGATATCATTCTTTCACTAGTTAACAAAATCACAGTACAGACAGTTGTTTTGTATTACAAATTCATAATTAAATATGCACTAATTAAATATCAAATTATATTATATTAAAATGCGTAATTTTCCAGTAAAGAAATGTATCCACTGGATGAAGTCAGGTTCAAAAATTCATTTCAATCTGTTGACATAGTAGTTAAAGGTTTCTGCATAGAGGATTTTGGATTTCTTCTCCTATCACCATATTAATCTACTTTAATCTAATCTACATTAATCTAATGGGACTATCAACAGCCAGAAAAAGTGTTACATAAATCAGGCCAATGATATATGAACAAACCCCACTGTAAAAAACTTGTACTGTAAACTATAAATATAAAACTAATGTGTAGATTATATATGTGCTGAAAAAACCCACAGCTTTTAAACATATGTACAGTAACTGAACAGATGTAAATAGATAGTGTAATAAAAAACAGAAAAAAAAAGCATTATGTTGTAAACTGCACCATTCTAAAACCATGAATCAAAACACATTACCTGAGCATTGGTTTCAGGGAGCGGCGAGGGCACACTTGGTCTCTGCTGCGCTGCATTCTCTATTGCTACTTTTGCTACTGTGCTTGGGTCTGCGCCCACCGGCACGGCCACCATGGTGGCGCAGTTACCAGCATTGTTGGGGTCGCTGATGGTCACTATCCGTACACCCATTTTGTTGGGGATTCCGGAGGTACCTCTGTCCCCGTCCTCCAGCGGTCTCTTCAGCGGCCGGCTCTCCGAGGTGCCGTTAGCGGGAGGCAGCGGGGGAGCCGGGGGCGGTGGCTCGGAAACGGGCGGAGGTGGGGAGTGGTTATGAGGTGGGTGCTGTTGCCTCAGGCCCAATGTCTCTGAGTTGGGGCCGTTGGAGATCTCAGTGCCGTGGCTGGGCCCATTGGCCAGGCGTTCGGCCTGCTCTGCTTTGGCAGTATCCTGCTGAGGAGCAGCAAGAGAGTCCTTGAGGCCGAAAGGCCCGTGCGCTTTCTGAGGCGACAACACCTCACCGTTCCCCATGTGTTTGGAAGCCTTGTGATTTGGAATGTTTTTGCTCGGATGGGTGGCATCCGATCGATCAAAGTCACACACCCCGTTTACCATTAGCTTTTTAGGGTCAGAGGGCGTCTGCTTCCCAGGGCCGCCGCTGTCGCCGCCTTGCGCCGCAGGGCCGTTCAACGCCTCTGCTTGGCTGTTCCCTGAGTGGTATGGAGGTAGACTCGAGTCAAACTTCCTCCCATTGAGCAGCTTGGCCGCAGGTCCGTCCACCTCTGCGGATTCACCATTGCTGGCTTTGGCCGAACCGTCGGTGACGGAGTTGTTCTCCATGACCTCGATCTTGCGCTCGTGGACGTGCAGCCCCGTGGCGTCCTTGGCCGCCTCCTCCTTTTGGCAGATGATTTTGTCACCTCGGAAAGGCGGAATGGGCGTGGCTCCAGCAATTGGCAGAGGTGGAGTCAACTGAAGGTTGATTGTGGGCGGGGTCTGCGCTCCCTGGCCGGGGAAGCCAGAGTTTGGCACTACTGTGAAGGTAACTTGGTTGCTGGGTGTAGCCTGCAGAAGGGTGCCAGGGGTGGAAGTGGAAATGATCTGCCCTGGGAGGATGGAGATGGGAACAGCACCGGTCGCCTGCAAGGGGCTCTGCATAAGTTGCACATTTAACTGCGGTTGAGACGCCACCGCACCGCTGTTGGTCACCTGGTATATGACTTGCGGGCTTGGCGCTCTGGTGCTCACAGGAGCGGGAACTTGCGGTGCGGGGAGTATGAGTTTTCCACCTGGGGTGGAAGGACCGCGTTTCGGAAGCAGTAACTGTTTGATCAGACTGGATTCTGTGGAGGTAGGTTGGGCTGGGGGTGGAGGAGGGGGCAGAGTCTGCTGAAACTGGCGCTTGACAGACAGCATATGGCTAACTGTGTTGGGCGGGGCTTGCTGCATGGGGGCAGGGTTGGGGATCGGTGCATTTGGGGAAGCGGGAGACTGCGTGGGCTGCGGTTGGATGGTTTGAGGACTGGGGTTGGTCAGTACGATTTGATGGATGGCTGGGGCGAATGCAGTGTTGGGTTGTTGATTCTGACTGACGATGACTAAGCTTTGCTGTTGCTGCTGTTGAGGTTGAGGCTGTGGCGACTGGGCTTGTGGTGCAGGTTTGGGGGCGATATTTTGAAATGTGACACGGTTGCTAGTCATGCCTGAGACAGTCACGACCTGCCCTCCTGCCATCAGCGGAGTGCAAGGAGCACTGACATACTGAGGCGGCGTGAGCACCACAGCCTCTTGGGAAGGGGCACCTTGCTGTCCCTGAGGGGCTTGCATGCGCTGTTGGGCCACCGAAGGACAAACACTTCGCACTCGACCTGTAAATACGTGTCCCTGGGGCGGCGGCCCCTGCTGGATCAGTGTAACGGGAGCGTGATGGAGCAGGGGCTGCTGGATAGGTGAGCCGCTGTGGTTGGGAGCAGCAGGTGCAGCAGTGGCCGTGGGGATGGAGCTCTGGATCATGGCTGTTTTGAGAATGTCATTGGGTCGTATGGGAACTGGGGCGGTGGCAGGAGGGCATGGAGGAGGAAGTGCAGCTTGTCCTGGAGGGTTCATGGGGAGTCGTGGAACAGTCGGGGCTGGCGCAGGAGCATTGGGAGCGTTGGCGTGCGACGTACCGTGCATGGTGAAGGCCACCTGTGGTGCTGCCTGGCCGGCAGTAAGGCTTAGTGCTGGTGCCCGGACAAGCTGCCCTCCCACACCAGGAGGCAGCACTGCATGGACAAACGAGAAAGAACAAATCAGCTATAAATGCGACTAGCTTATCGCATTAAACAGTGTATGGGCTTTTGTTTTATTCTTACACCTGGGTAAATTAAATCTGGTGTTCAAGTTCAGCACTGCACAATGGGGTTAACTAGGGTCTTATGATTTTCATGATGCAGAAAACATGGGCGGAATTGCAGAATCCAGTCATAAAAATGGAATTTGCTGTATAACAAAGAATTTGGCAAAATTTGGATAAATAAATCAAAATATGGCCGCACACTTATTCAAATCACGATAATGACTAGTGTCTGTGAATATTAAACTGCAAAAAGACTGCTTTGTCTCAAAGTAATAATAACAAGTATAAGAATACATTAAAGATTAACATACAATAACACACATTTTCCATCCATGTTTTAAAAAGTAAACAGTTGCAGCACTTTGTTTGCCAAAAAAAAACACACATTTCATAGGGCACTATTATTGTTAAAATTTTGTGTGTTCAATTGATGTGTAATTTTTTATTAAAACAGAAAAAAAAAATAGTATTTGGGAAAAAATAAAACAGATTTCATATGGCACAAGGTTAATATTCTTATTTATATATTTACAAGGTTATTTAACTTAAATTGTTGCCTGAAGTCTTCTGAAACCATTTTCAAAGTGAATGAATATTTATAGGTTTATGATAGGTTGTCTGTTGCTTAACAACTTGCTATAACATCACAACTTGAACATTTTCACACTACATAGTTTTCACACCACAATTCAGAGTTTGTAAAAATAAACCAGAGTGTTTAAAACAGTGCTAGATTCCGTTTATACTAAGTAGGAAACATTTAAACCAGTTAAAAAAAACAAGATAAAGTGCAGAGTGAAATATCTCTCTTGCTAGAATGAGAGTTCTTGAACCAATAATAAAACTGTATCTCTACCTGACAGGGGCTGAGGGGTTTCTGAGGGGGCTTCGTGTTTGGGAACTGGAGCAGGACTGGCCTGCTGCTGCTGATAATAAAGCTGGACGGGAAGAGGAATCGGCCTCTTCCGCACACCAACCACATGGATTTGAGCCTGCCCACTCAGCCGTGTGTCCTCCACACGCTTCACCGTGTGATTAGGAAACAGCGTCCTGAGAAACACACAAGCAAAGCGTTGATTTTGTGTTTGAGCGACGAATTTAAGCATTCAACATTTACCATTTGGGACGGCACATCTACAACTTCACAGCATCTGTCCAACAGTTCTATTAATCTCACCTCAGGCATTTGTAGAAGTTATTGGATGTTAACACTCCACCCCGCGCCATCTTGCTGCAGGTCGCCAGATAATCAGAGTACATCTCAGAGCGAGAGACCGAACCGTCTGGATGAACCTCGAAATGAGCATTTAGCCTACCAAGAGCAGAAAGCATTCATAAAACACTAGAAAACATAACAGATTTGAGAAATGCAAGAAGGAAAGACAGTAAATCTTACCACTGAGTTGTGAATTTCTCTCCATCTACTTCCACAATCCCAGGCGGAGGCGTAGACTGCACAGGCGCCCTGTTCACTGCAAACAAACAAACGCAAACACACTGTAAATACAAATTACATGAACTCCTTCCTCATTCATTTTCCATTTCAACTCACCCTTTCATATTGATTTTTTTGTGGGATATTTTAAAATCCTACCTTAAGATTTAAAGCAGTAGCCACAACAACAACATCTGTTTAAAATTATCTCCTATTTTCTGATAATATTACTTAATATCATAAACACTGATGAGGGAATCTACTTTTGCGCTTTATCATAACGCTGCAAAAAAAAAAAAAAAAAAAAAAAAAAAAAAAAAAAAAAAAAAAAAAAAAAAAAAAAAAAAAAAAAAAAAAAAAAAAAAAAAAAAAAAAAAAAAAAAAAAAAAAAAAAAAAAAAAAAAAAAAAAACTAGGCTAATTTCCATGAATTTTTGGAGGTAAAGTTACCTTCATAAAACCTATAAATAAAAGTTTGGGGTCAGTAAGATTTTTATTTCTTTGAAAAAAAACTTTCAACAGTATAAAACCATTTTTAAAAGAGGAGTAGAATTATTACAATCCAATAAAATACGTGTGACAGACAATGAGCTCTGACATGATGTAAATGTGCATTTTGGTTTCCACTTCATTCGCCAGTTAAAAGTGTAACTATACATTTAAGTACTGAATAATGTTAATTAATTATATGCACTTACAATAAGGTCAGGATGAGGGTTGGTTTACGGTTAGTTGCACGTAATTATGCATAATATATTGTTATTACTATAGTAAGTACATGCAATGTATAACAAGGACACCATGAAATAAAGTGTTACTGCATTTTGCATCTGTCCTATCTTGCATTGTGTGTAAATCACTTATTCTCAACGGTTATTAAAAGACAAAGTACTTCTTGTGATATTTGATTATATAATTTTGCACATCTCTAGCACACACAAAAACAGAAAGCGGACGCATGGGACACTTACCAGCGCCAGGAGTGCCTTGCGTGGGTGGGGGAGCGTGCTCGACAAGCTGCGGCCGAACCTCTGAGACCTGACTGCTCGAGGCCTGATGCTCGATGAGTTTTACTGCCGTCAAGGCGTCCGGTCCAAACGTGTGCAGGTCCACTGACACCAACCGCACTAGAAGATCTGATATACGAACATGCAAAACATGTCAGTTCACTGCTCCTGATGGTTAGTGGTGCATCAAATTCGGCAACCAAATTTTCAGGCTGAAACACCACAATAAATGTACGGTTTTGAAGGGAGGAAATCGTTGACTGAAACGTGTGAACGCGTACCTATGCTTCTCTCCACGGAGGAGATTTTAGAGCACGTGATCTCCCCGAGCTCTGCCAGCAGGTGCAGGACCTCCAGCGCGGAGATGACCAGCATGACGTCCGGCAGCGTCAGGAGGGCGATGACTTCTCGGTACGACTCCTGATCCACATACTCGCAGATCAGAACGCCATTATCCTCCACTTTGCTCAGGTTCCCGAGAATTTCCATGGCTGCAGGATGCATTGGAAATAATTAGCAACTCTCACAGAAAACCGTACGTTTTACTGCACACACGGTTCACCCAAAAACATACTTACCCCTCATTTTGAGAAAACGATCCCGTGACAACAAACACTTCGTGATGGTGTGAAACATCAGATGAGTTGTTCGGAAATCAACGGGATCCAACTGAAGCTGGAAAAAGGACAAACAGACAGATGACATTTGATATAATACATAATGTACATAAGTTATGATTATATTGTTTTATTAGATTATGTATTAGCTGTTTTGTTCCATAAAACCATATGATTACTTGCTTTTGATATTTTGTTTGAACCAATTATTACTGCCCTATTGTTATTATATATGTATTTTAAGTCATTTTAAAGTTTATTGTTTGCTTAGGTTTATTTTTATCATTAAAAAAAAAAATCCAGTTACTCGATTAATCGTTTAAATAATCGACCGATTACTCGATTACCAAAATAATCATTAGTGACAGCCCTAAACTACTCTAAAGCAATCTTTCAGGAAAATGTTTTTAAATTAAGACAACTATATAAGTTGTGTTAGTTTGTTAAGATTATTATGATGCATAAAACGTGTAAATTGGTTAGTTGGTGTTTTAATATCATGCCAGCTTCTTTATTTTCATGGTGAGAAATAAGTTGAAATAATATAAAAGAGCAATTTATAAAACCTATCCTCTGGTTTCACAGACAAGGCTTAAGCCTAGTCCTAGACTAAAATGTAAATCTGAGATGTTTCAACTGAAAGAAACTTGCACTGACTGATCTTAAAACATGTCAGTGCCTTTGTTTTGTCTTAAGATGCACACCAGTAATGCCTTTTTCTAAGGCATGTTTATAAAAACTACTTAAATGTCCTAATTGAACTATGGACTAATCCTGGCTTAGGCTAAGCCCTGTCTATGAAACTGGACCTAAATGTTTGCCTTAGATAAAAAAAACAAAAAAACAACAACTGTAAAATGGATTCAGGTTTGACAGTGTAACAAAAATGTGAGGGTGTTTGTGGAGTAATATAATTTCCTAAGAGATCTCAAACCACAAAACGTGTAAGAATCATAAACATTTGTTGTTCACAGAGCTTATTTTCAGCAATAATCCAAAAGCCAATGGATGGAAAAATCCTATTGGGTTTTTGAAAAGGGAATCTTGGTGATGCAAACAAAAAAATTTCGTCATTGCAGCACTCTATAAAGACCTTGTAGATTGTGGACTAACCTCTCCGGCGACGTTGCCGAGCGTGTCGAGACCCAGCTGCCGCAGCTGGATGAAGGTGCAGTGCGCACACAGTAAGAGGAAGCGCAGACATGTGCGATTAGCTGCCAGGAGTTTGATGTTGGCCTCCTCGAAGGACAAGTTCCTCAGAATCATTGCCACCTGCAACACCCGCTGGCCCTCGACGTCTCCGATGCCTACGGCACGTGCTGGGTGGAAGAGAGGAGTGCAGACGTCCCTCGTCTTCAATATGTCTGAAAAATACACAATGCACACTTAGTGTTAAGTAATGCTCGGTTAAAACACATCGACTAATCAAAGCCAAACTACAATTCACCACATCAAAGGAAACAAGAGTAGCCGGGACGCAAACAACCACATACTTTGGGGTGTGCAGCTCTTGTCTGAGATGAGATCTTTTACTTCAATGTCTTCAATGACATCTTTCCAAAACTATGAAGACAAGAAAACAAGAGTTAAGAGCGCAAGAACAGAAAGCAAGCAAGAAATGCAAGTTGACATCTTCTCTTACCCTCACAAAGTCCCGTGACGTTTTCTCCTGCCAGTCTGTCCCAAATAGAGCAGAAAAGCTGCCTAATGCTGAAAGACAAACATATGTAACGTTAGCACACGTATGCCGTCCCAAAGTGCAAATACTCTAGTAGCCGCAGTATTAAACGCACAGTCGTCGAAGACTCCCGTGTGCGCCAGCAGCAGCGTGACGAGTTTGGGCTCTTTTTCTAGCTGCATGGCGTGCTTGCTCTCATTGGACAGGAGCGTGCACACGTTAATGGCAAAGTCCACCTCGTTCGGGAGCCCAGACAGGAGAGACAGCACCAGTTTGTTGTAATCGGATGGAGGGACGAAATCCGTCGACAGCCCATAGCTTTGGCGGAGATAGTCTGTCAAACAAAGGATAAGCAAAAGATAAATTGTGTTATATTTCTAAAGAGTTCCTGAAGACATTGTGAGCAGTCACAGTGTGTCTTGAGACTCATACAAAACTAGACTCAGCCAGGTGTGAATGCATCTGGTTGTTCAGACCACATATGTAAACTTCACTTCTCCCAAAAAGATCTACATCAGCATAAAGAAGATTAGGGGTTTAGCCCTATGAAATATTGATTGCACTTTATTTTACAATCCTCTTCTGCATGTACATACTATGTACTTATTGAAGTACAAAAAAAAAGTAAATGGGTAATAACCCTAAACTTACCCCTAAACCTTATCTTAACCAATATAGTTACCTTGTATTACTCCGTATTTCATTAGATAAGCACATAGGAAGTGCACATACTGTAAAATAGTGCAACCTTTATATGAAATTTTAATGATCAAAAAAGATGTCTACAACAACAGTGTCCTATGAAATGTTTTTTTTTTTTTTTTTCAGAAATTCGGTGTCATCAGTTTTCATTTTTCTGAATTCTGTGCTTTACAGTTTAATACAAATGTGTTATGGAAAACTGTGGTTATGATTTTTGCCATACAAGACTATATTCATGGCAAACTCAAGAACAATATTTAATACAGTCTAAATCTTTTATAATTTAAATCTAATAATTCCTTTCTTTTTTTTAGCAAACAAAGTGCTGCACATCAGAGGTTTATTGCTAAAATTAAAACATGGATGAAAAATTGTGTTACCGTCTGTGTCATGTGCTTTGAGAAAATGTTTTACTAAACCAAATTTTTATTATTATTACTTTGAGAAGTACATTCTACTAATTTTTTCAAATTAAACCAAACTCATTTTGGCAGACTGTCATGAAGATCTTTGAGTGCGTGTGTGTATCTGACGATAGTTTAATCACATGAATTGGTAAAATGTTGGCGAAATGATTCTCAGAGCAGTCCTGGAAATGAAGTTCACATGCTCATGTCCTCAAATAGTGAGACTAAAACCTACCCCAATCCTTATGTAAAGGGAAATATCATCGGTCTCTCTGAAAGGAGTGCAGTGGCAGGAGTACTATTTCCTTCATGGCATTAAGAGTTCTCACAGGTGCAGCTCCAACACACACTAACCCTTTGAGCCAGCTGTGTGTGTGTGTGTGTGTGTGTGTGCGTGCGTGTGTGCTTAAGTCTCAGGGAAGCAGACAGGGCTCATTTGTACCTGATACAGTGTGTTGCTGGTAGTTGTATGACGTGGGTATTGCACCAATCGGAAGCAAATGTTTAGGATTCCCCGGCTGCTCCTCTTCATCTTCTTCTCCAAAGTGATGCACCTTTTCATACTTCTCTAAATAGCTGCAGAGAGACCAGAAAAAGACATCAGCACACAGAATGACAGACAGATAGATACACACTCGTGATCCCAGGGGAAATTTAAGAGACATGAAACATCCAGGCACATTTATTCACTGACCAGTGAGCACCTGTTTAAAAGACTGAGTGGTTATAATTGTATTGTACACATTTTATAGCATGTTTGAAATAAGCAGATGTCGGTTTCTGCATTTAGACGACTGTTTGGAGAGATAATGTGCGAATGTCATTCATTTCCATGAGCAAAACACACACAGACAAACCTGCCTACCTCAGGGACTGAGAAAATCTATTAGCATTTGTATGTAACATGCGGCTTTTCTTTTCACAAGACGTTAACTGATGGACTGGAGTGGTGTGGATTACTTGTGGATTATTGAGATGTTTTTATCAGCTGTTTGGACTCTCATTCTGACGGCACCCATTCACTGCAGAGGATTCATTGGTGAGCAAGAGATGCAATGCTACATTTCTCCAAATCTGATGAAGAAACAAACTCATCTACATCTTGGATGGCATGAGGGTAAGCACATTTTCTGCCAATTTTCATTTTTGGGTGTACTATTCCTTTAAGATGCACCTTACACATTATTTCATTAAGATTTGACAAGATTTCGGAAGTGACACTAAGAAGAACTTATGTTAATCAGCCAAACAGACATTGACACCGATTAACTGGTCTGTCAAATGTAAAGAGAAAACACACATGCAAAAGTCTGCAACCTTGAAATCACACTTGATTAAATCCCCACTAAAAATACTTAAAACACAAGATAACGGCACACTTTACCATATCACACAACTCTGTAACCTCACATACTGAAAGACGGTCAGAAAGCACGAGTGGTTTATTCCAGAGAATCAGGGATCAACCGTATTGTGAGTCAAATAGTAATATTCACAGTCCTGCTCCGTGTGTATATATGACTCATGAGTGGTTCCCTCAACTGAATGAGCTTTCACTTACACACACCTCCCACGTGCTACAATACAAACACTATAAATAGATATCTGCACTCCATAAACACTAGAAAACAACACACTGTACTGGACACACAGCGTGGACAGCCATTCAACTCACTGGACTGTGTAATTGTAGGATTTTAATTAGTGATAGACAGTTGATATCACTGAACAAGATAACTAACTAGCAGATAACCAGACCCACTAGAGAAATGCTAGTTCTCCCTTGTAAAATTTCAATTTATTTCACAATCTAGCTATGTGAATTACAGTGATACGCAAAAACTTGTTTGCTGCAATTAAAAGGATAGTTCACCCAAAAATGAAAACGGTGTCTTTATTTACTCACCCTCATGTGCTTCCAAACCTTGTTCCTGTGGAACACAATAAGAAAATATTTTGACGACTGTTGGTAACTAAACGGTTTCAGTTCCCTTTGACTTTCACTGTATTTTTTGTCCATATAACGAAAGTCAATGGGAACTGAAACTGTTTGGTTACCAACATTCTTCAAAATAACCTTTTATGTTTAAGTCATACAAGTCTGGAATGACATGAAGGCGAGTAAATAATGACAATTTAAAATTTTGGGTGAACTATCACTTTAAATTGTATATCAACGTTATATTCACCACCTGCAACTCAATTAATCAAAAAAACGTAATATAGATGCTGATGATCGTCTCAGGTAGGTCAGCGTGTGAGTTCAGACAAACCCAGAGCTGATTACAGGCTGATGCTTCTCGAGACACTAAATGAGGACCTTCTGAAATCATCAGGTTTATTATGTACAATTTAAGTCAGGGGCGCTCAGTCCTGTTCTCGGAGATCTACCTTCCTGCAAAGTTTATCTCCAGCACTAATCAAATACACCTGAATCAGCTAATGAAGACCTTCAGCAGCACTCAATAATCACAAACAGATGTTGAAGGAAGGCAGATCTCCAGCAACCATTACTTTCTTTTCATTCATAAACCTAAAAGGCAAAAAACACAGCATCTGCTGTCCAAACCGGAGATGTAAATACAGAAATTAAGCTGAATGATGAGGAACTACGGCATCCAGTCAGCGCTCACGTGAACGGCCCCGTTTCTGAGGTCCAGACAGAGAATTACTGCCCTCTACTGGAGACACAGAAGAAAAAGGTCAAGTTTCACCTGCAGGAGCTGCTGAATATATGGAATGTGTCTAGGAGAAAATCAAATAGGACTACAGATAACAGTTATGCAACAAATACATCTTCAAACAGAATTCAAACAGAGTATATGCAATGCAGCCCCTTAATACTACAGTAAAACTAAACTAGAGCAGAGCAGGCTGGGGATAAACTAGAATAAATTAAACACTTGATCATAACATGAGCATGAGGTTCTACATATTTTACATGCGAAATTTACATTCTATAAGGCCAAACTGAGAGCAGACTGACCAAAAACAAATCTGAGACCAATGACTGTCTGGCTAGACATGAACAGAGGAATGAAATTATAGCCTATTCTATGTGTTCAGACAATCTGCATTTGAGGCTCATTTGCATGCAATAAGAGTTAGTGATGTTCAATCTGCAAATAAACAGATTCACAAAGCATTCACAAATCAATTAACTATGAGGTGGAACTTCATTTGGGAGAAAATAGCATGATTGAAGTGTAAAGATCACAACATTTATTTGAAGCAAAAATTTGGTTACACTTTATTTTAAGGTGTCCTTGATACAGCGTAATTACACAATTAAGTATTGAGTTATACTGATTAACATAGTGCTTAGTTACTATAGGCTTTGTTTTAGGGTTAGTTTGTAATTATGCATAATTTACTGTTATTAGTTTAGTAAGTACATGTACTGTGTAACAAAAGGGCCTTTCGCACTTAGTTCTGGTACTATGAAAAGGTTCCCATGGTGCGAAAGGCCCTATTGACACTGTAAAATAAACCATTACCAAATATTTCTCAAAAACGGGGACCATTTGAATTATGAGTCAAATGAATCAATTAATTGACATGAACTGAATCAACCGATTCGCAAAAGTGAATAAATGATTGGTCTCAGAAAAAAAATGAACGAACCACAACATCACACATGCTCCGATACGCTGTGATACAGACTATTTGCCAATTAAGACATTGACATGTGTTGTTTAGCTGCTCTCCCCTCTTTAGTTGGCAGACGGAGTGCCTGATTGCAGATGCCACATTTAAATGACTCATTTCACAGGCTCCGATCAGTGCCGAGTGGTTCAGCGGTAAGCGCATCACACCACAAACCCAAAGACCCAAGTTCAAATCCCTCGCCAGCTCTTCCTCAGCAGCAACGGTGTGTAAACACAACCGAATCCCTCTTTTCGGCGTGAGCGATAAGAGTTAGACTAGACAACAGTGTCCTAATGGAGACACCTGTTCTACTGCAATCCGTCAAACAAGTGTACATAAAATCCTTCATTTTTGTCTGAAGACTCACACTGGTGAGAAAACGGGACACTTTGGAGCCAGCGAGCATTTGTCGGTGAGTGAATCAAACTAAGTGAGATCCGACAGAAATGAGGATCTGCTAAAGCAAGATCTTCTCAATCCCTGCAGGACTTTTCCCTTGTGTGACGCGCGTGGGACACTTCCGAGGTTTTCAGCGGCTTTGATATAAACCTTGAACGCTGCTGGAAAAAAGTCTTTGTAAGTTACATCTGTAATTAAAACAATCCAGCATCCTGATCCAATCAAAACACCTGCGGCTCAAATCACATTACTAGTTTTGAGTGTTTACATTTATAGTTACACAAACACACATAATATGTAATACTGCATAATACATACCGAGATTTTCTCTCATTTGATGTTGCAAAAAAAAAGATTCTTCATTACAGCTACTGGATTTCCTCGGAGTGATCATGTCTGTCTAAACTCTTTGGCTTCGCTTCCATCGAGCGCTTCAAAATCCCTTAGAGACGGATACACCTCAACATGACACAAACCTCTCCAGGATATCAAAAACAACCAGCGTTACATCAGAACTGAGCAGCACTGAGACCTTTGATTATGAAAATAAAACCCAAAGAGAGCACATCTAATAAAAAATATGCATATGCTGCAAATAAAGCCAGTTAAAGCTCATGCAATCTCTCCATGGCGCAACCTCTCTTGCAATGACTGTGAGGGACGGGTAAAAGACACTTTGCAGAATGGTAATTACGTTTAGTCCGTTGCATGGCAGGTGTATGTCTCCTTCTCACGGCCCACACAGCCTAAACGCTCCCTGCTGCCAAGTCTGTCTGTCTCACCCCCCCATAACCTACTAAACTAGAGAGAAACGCACGTGGAAAACCAGCAGCCGTGCTCACTGTAGAGCAGACCGCAGTGCTACGGCCGTATGCTCCTCACTGCTGATACTACAAATATATAAAAACAGTACGATTTTGCATGTGTAACAGCTGGTGAAATGTCTTTGGTGGTTTACACACGAATCAACCATGTGCATGTTGTAAAACACCATTAACCACATTCATAAACACACAGATAACCTAGAAAGCACAAAACACGTTCTATAGGGCAAAATAAAGTGACAGTTGAAATCTGAACACAGATCCAAAACAATCATCCACCACTGTAAAGTTTCCTGTCTCTTATTTAAATATACAGGACTCAGCACATGCAAACCAGATAAATGACAAAACTCTGCCTACAAAACAAAAGACTCCTGTAGACCAATGCAAGTGACAGATGCATCCCTAAAAGTGACCCAAATACAACCCTCTAACCTCCTGATTTAGACTTGAAAAACAACATATTAAAACACTTGTAATGTTACATTAGAACATTTTACAAAGAACCATGCATTACTCAATAAGTGGCAAAAAACTATCTAAACTAAGGCCTCATTTACAGTTTCTGTCTCATATTTAAATATACAAGAATTAGCACATGCATGTTGTGAAGCTTTTTTTTTTTTTAAATACTAAAATCAAACCACAAAAATGCCTACAAAACAAAAGACTCCTATAGACCAATGCAAGTGACAGATGCATCCTTAAAAGTGACCCAAATGCATTGCAAGTACAAAATAGCCATCTAAATGCCGTAAAACTCCGTATTTAGTAAAGTTGCATTATAACACTTTATAGAAAAAAAGAACTGCAATTAGAAAAGGGTTAAAGCTATTTAAACTAAATCCTCTTATTCAAATATACAGAACCTGCCATGAAAACAAAATACTTCAATGCAACTGACAGATGCATCCTTAAAACTGACTCAAATACAAGTCCAGAAGCACAATTTAACGGTGTAAAACCTGATTTAGATTACTTTTGCCCCATAATGTTGCATTAGCATCGCAACAAGAGCTGAAATTAAAAACACTGTAAAAAGTCTCCTTAATGCAATCATCAACACAAACATACGATCCTCCAAAACGCACGCTTCTGAGTCAGAACCGAGCCGCATGTTTGAGTGCATCGGGGCAGAGAAGCGACTGTAAACATTGAGCACATGTGCTGGAGCTGATCAGAGACAGAAACTGAATAAGAAAGACTCACCGAAGGTAGTACTGTTTCAAAACAAAAGCAGCATTCGAGCAGCTCCTAGGGAAATTGAAATCCTCGCTCAGTTCGGTCCACTGATTCTTGTCGGACACCTGTAGGGTGATGAGACAGGTGAGAGGGGTTCGGTTCAGATGCAGGACCGTGTGTGTCAGAATGTCTGTGTGTATATGTGTGTGCATGCTAACTCCCATTAGCACTCCGGCTAACTTACACTTTCCCATGTGAAATTAATAAATCAAACCAGCAGCCGGGAAACAAGGTGCTCTGAGGCGAACCCGTCCGAGCCCACCGGACCCCCGCGTCCGGACCGCGGATCTGTGCGAGGTTTGCGGCTGTATTTACAGCGCGGAATACACAGGCCTGTGTGCGGCCTACAGTCGCTCAATCCTCCGCCACACGAGAGGGATAAAGCCGCTGGTGTACACGACGGGTCCGGACGGGATTCGGTGCCTTAGCCTCGGTCCGGGTTATCGATGTTGTGAAGCCCCGGTAATTTTGAAGTGAGTGTGTGTGTGTGTGTGTGTGTGTGTGAAAGTGTGTGTGCGCGTCTGGGGCCAATCCATACACACTCACTACACACATACACTCACTCACTCACTCACTCACATACATACATACACAGGCCGATGCACGGCAGAACCGCAGACAGATCTGCCAAACCGGGCTGGAAGAGTGTGTGTGAAATTAAAAATGTTAAGTTTAGTGTGTGTGAGGAACTTACCTTCGCGAAGCCCCCTAAAGACACCACTCTCATATACAGAGCGCCCAGGTCCAGCTCCTTCCCACCCACCACGGGAACCTTTTTAAACGGAGATCTGTGGAGAAAAACAGTCGAATGAGCACCCGTGAGCCGTCCGGACCCCCTCACCGGTCACACAAGTTATAATAAGAGCGAAATTCCCGCTCACCCTCTGCTGTGGTGAAATTGCCGCAGCTCGTCCAGGAAAGCCTGTCCTGTCCTCCGCTGCACGGGGAGGTTTTTCCCCGTCGAGTTCGCCATCGTTTCGCTGAAATTCGGTCAAAGCCCCGGCTCAGATTCTGTTCCTAAGAGTCCGGGGATCCCATGCTCCGGTCCGCTCCGCTCCGGCGCGGCTGCGTGTTTGAAAAGTTAAAGAAATGACGGAGGATGAGAATGTGGAGAAACCCGCTCCAACGGCAGCCCGAGCAGCCCGCGAACCCGAGCGAGCTCAGTCCAACGGCACCGCTGCACCGCTCATGGCTGCACGGGGAAACAACGGCACCGGCTGCGCTTGTGTTGGGGTTTGGAGTGGGTTTTTTGACAGTGCGGGACGGACGCAGCTCCGGTTTAATCGCGCACACTGTGAAGCGGCAGCGGGATCCAGTTCAGACAAAAAGACCCGAGGCCGCGCGGCTCCGCGGCGCCCCCATCAGGCAAGCGTCGGTACTGCAACCGCCACAGCGCCGCTCATGAACAATAGACGGAGCTCGCTGGAGCGAAGGGGGAGTCGCGAAACCAATAGACGGAGCTCGCTGGCGCAAAGGGGGAGTCGCGAAACTCCACCACACAGTTAAAAACGGAAGCCAACCGTGAGCGTCGGTTGGGGGAAGGGAACTGACAGTTTAACGTCATGAAAATATTAAAACTTGAGTCAGACAAAGTGTTTGTTGTTTTCTATCCCCACAAAGAACCATGAGATTTATTTAAATTAATATATTTCAGTATATGCTTGTAACACTCCAAAGAGAAAGGAAAACTTGAAATCGCATTATATGACCCCTTTAAAACAAAGTCACGTGTCAACTACTAACTTGAGTTTTCATTTATAAAGCTCTAAAAGTGTTACCGACTGGTGTTTTAGTGAATTTCCTGCAAATATGGAAAAAATAAAGGTCTCAGTTAAATATGTGCAGTGTCACATGGTTAGTGCAAATTGTCACATGACCAGAACAGTTTAATTCATGTTTGCACAATGAGCGCATCAAAGCTCCAATACAAAAGGCTATGCTAACATAAAGATATGACAAAGATTTTTGGTACATGTTATCTTTAAGGTGTCTAGCATTAATATACGAATTCAAAATGATTCAGTTTGTTGAGTGTTTTCATAGAACGAGTAAACATGTTGATGGCAACAATAGTGACTGCTGGGATAATAGTGCATTTAGGTATACATATAAATCCAAGTTGCACTAAAATGTTGCAATGACAAAGTTACAGTGAATATTACACTAAATTAAAAGTTCCAATGTTACAAATAAGTTACAATACTGATGTTGTAATACTGGTAGCATTAATATAACAATTTTATGAAATATGTTACAATAATGTAACAATTTCGAAATACATTAATGGTCTTTTATCTCAGTATTCCTATCAGCGTTGTATAAGGGTTTTTATGCATAATAGTAACCCTAGAATGTGATCAAACTTTAGTTTGAAATAGCTGGGCTGATATATATAAAAATTCTGATGACTGCAGAAATATGTTAATTCAGTATACACATTATCCCACCGGTCACCGACCATAAAACACAATTTTTTCCACACACTTTTCAAAAAAATTACAAATAAATAAAATAAAAAAATAATTATTAATTATTTCAAAGGGTTACTAATAACCAGTGTTGGGGGTAACGCATTGCAAGTAACGCGAGTTACTTAATCAGATTACTTTTTTTCAAGTAACTAGTAAAGTAATGCATTACTTTTAAATTTACAAGAAAATATCTGAGTTATTTTTTCAAAAACTGTTTTCTCATGTATTGACTGATAGCTCTCCTGTCCAGTTGAGATAAATCGGGAGTAAGTGCAGAGGCATTGTGTAAACATGATGTTACTGCAGTTCTAGACTAAATGCCAACATGTATTTACTCATCTCACTCGCACAAAAACAGATTCAATATTCCTCAAAATGAATAAAAACAGTCAAATGCAAACTCAGGACATGACGCAAACATGTTAAATAACACAAATATCCTTTATTCCATTTTATTAACCAACGTCTTTGCTGCTGACTTTCGATGATCAACCATACTAATAGTTTACAGTCAGATGTTTTTTATTTATTCAACCTTATTTTGTTCCTGGCTAAATATTTGATACATAAATGTAAATTTTGTAAGTGAAAGCCTTTCTTTAGAATTTTTAAATTGAAATCTCTATATGTGTATGATTTCTGAATCTTCTAATAAGAAAGCTGTAAAAACTGTGAATTTGTTCAAAAGGTACATTATTGTCTTGCTCCCTGGCATATGATATAGGCCTACTGTCATTCTGTTATACATGTTATAAAAATAAAAAAATACTAATAAGCAAAAATGACTAAAGATAAACATAACATTTGTGTTATTGAGAGAAAAAAGTAACGCAAAAGTAACGTAATGCATAACTTTTTTTTATTTAGTCATTTATCAGACACTTTTATCCAAAGCGACTTACAAATGAGGACAACAGAAGCAATCAATTGTAGTATTAAAACAACTAAAAACAGATCCAAAACTAAAAGCTAAAACTTTATAAATACTACTTATACACATTTTAAAAATAAAGAAATTAAATAAAAATGACAAATGCATACAACAAAATTACAAAACTTAACATTTAAATGAAAAACAAAACAGCTAAAAACAATTCAAAATATTAAAGAACAAAAGGTATAAGAGTATAATAATGATTCTAACATAACACTAAGCCATTTTCATTTACTAAATTTCATTTCCATTTAGTTTGTTGAAGTAGTAAAATAACTCAAATTTAATAAAATTAAAACTTAATAAAAGACCTATACAGACATAATTTAACTCAAATTAAAATAAATAACAAATACATATAATACAAATCAAACGACAGTAGTTCATCAGTAATCCTAAAAAATAACACTGCCAAACTTACATGCTAAAAAACAACAACAACTTACTTACACATAGTAAGAAATGGTTATAAAAACTGAAACAGAAGTGAAACAAGTATTATTATTTTGTATCTTTTTGTACATGTATAATAAGCTTTGGCAATATTGTATCATTTACAGTCATGCCAATAAAGCAATTTTGAATTGAATTGAATAGTAGGATTACTACTTTACATTACTTTCCACAAAAAGTAACAAAGTAATCAGTTACTTTTTGAGGAAGTAACGCAATATTGTAATGCATGCATTACTGATAAAAGTAACTTTCCCCAACACTGCTAATGACACATCATTTGGTTATTTTCACGTCTGGGTAAAATGTGGGATTAAACGGGTTAATAATAGCTTAAGTCAAACCATGGTGTCTGCAGTTAAAGGAGCACAATCTGCGCTTTGTCGCAGCGGATGGACAATAATTTACTCCCGGTCCCTTGCAACAACCGCCGGGCGGATATAAACGACACGGGGTGACTACATTCAACCATTACACGCACCCCTCTCGCTAGTTATTCTGCCACAAAATGGCGGAGCTCGACGCGAAAGACCCCATTTTGTCAAGCAGACGATAAGAACAGTTCGAGGAAGCGGAATTTTTGTAGTTTGTAACGCTATTTCGAGCGAGTTTGGGATGCGTTTTGCCTCGAGCGCTGCTATGTTGAGACGTCGTCCGCGCGCTCCGAGTTTGACGCAGCTCGAGCGCTGCGCGAGCGAATGCTCACGCATAAATATATCAAGCTACATTAGATTTGTATCATATTTCAAATAACACGCAATAAACTTGACGAGGAATAATTTTATCTAGTCTGGAAGATATCTGACTGTTTCTGGTTAGATTTGTAAACCTAGTTTGTTACTTGTTGTATAATAATACTAAGCTTCCGTGTTTTAATATCTAAAGTTGTGTATGTTTTCATGAAATATATATGTGCTAAGAATTGCAGCTTGTTATGTGTGTGTATAGCTGTACAAACCATGCATTATTATACCGGGTGATGGAAAACCTGGAAATATCAAGAGGATTTAAAAAATGTTAAGGCCTAGAAATGTGATGGAAATTATTAAATATGATCAGAGTATGCTTTTTTGTAAATGCAATCTCTTTAAAATTATATATCCACAGACATAAATCAGGAAGGAAACAGAAATGCACAGACATAAAGACTGAGGACGAGTTTAGTTTGCATGCAGCTTTACTTCAGCAACTAAAAACCTGCATCATCAGAGTAGTTATTAGGCCAGATTGTCCAGCTAATCTGTTTAACATGAGTCTATCATCTGATGGATACACGAGTAAAACCAGATATATCCAGTCTTTGCTAAACTCTGACAACCCCAGATATTAAGTAGCATATGAAGGTTTTGAAGGTGAAAAGACGAGCTGCAAGTAGCCAGATATGATCGATAAAAGTGGGTAGAGTTCGCCATCATGTGGTTAAACATGGAAAATGTTCTGTATTAAATTGCTGCATCTTAACCAAGAACATACTCGCATTAATTTGCCAAGAAACACATGCTAGAATTTGCCTAAGAAACACATTGATAGATTTTAAAATATATTTTTTATATGTATCTACATTCTAATTGAAAATAACCTATAAAAACAAGAATTATTTGCATAAAAAATTAGTCAGAATGCATTTTAGTATCACTTGGATACTATTGTAGTTTTTATTAATATATTATTAGTAATATTTTTAATCAGTTTTTGTATTTTCCATTTTGCTGTTTGAGTCATTTTTAGTAGTTTCTGTTTTAAAACGTCTAGATAATGTTTATTTTTATTTCAGTTTTAGGTATTTTAGTCAATAGTTTTTATCAAGTTAAACTAAATTAAAATGAGAATGTTGCCTTGACAACTGACTGAAAACCTTTCTACACATTTACATTACAAATACAAAGTTTTCTATATATTTTCCAGTTGCCGTTTATTTTATTTCAAGTGACTTTTTTAATGGTATTAGTTTACTATAATAATCCTGGCATAAACTACTAGTTAGATTGCATTGGTTGCTCAAATATAACATGTAAGTATTTAAACCCTCAGCTTGTAGTTTGTCTTTTTAGCCACTAGGGTGCAGCACTAACACACACGAGCTGCTATAATCTCATTATATCGATGATAAGAAGATATTGATGTAGTAAAACTCATTTTCACTGTGGTGTATGCAAATTTCAATGTTGTTATATTTTGCATATTCATTTAAACATTGAGTTATGATTCTTTTCTTGTTACTCTTCATTATATTTACTGTTTTATGATACTTATATATTCAGTATTACTAATTTCATTTTTTTTTTCATATAATATTCCATTTATAATCATATTCCATAGTGGTCTGACATGTAAAGGGTATATTTTTGTTATGGTAAGATGTTGAGCACCTTGTTCGAAATATTTTTATGTGAAGGATGTTCTTTCCAAGAGCTGGTGTTTGCAAGATGATATTTGAAGATTGCTTAACTCTGTTGTTTCTGCTGGAAGGATGTAAAACCACAACCATATCTCTATTTTTATCTGACTTCTATCTACTGCATTTCACAGGTCATGTCAACGTGACCTAGTCCTGAACTTAATTCAGATGAGGTAGGGGAAATATTTGACAATACATAGATAATGACATGATGGATAAATTAGTTTGACGTTTATGATCCAGACCAAAACATCTGGTGATGTAATCTCTAGTATATATTATTCCAGCTTCTTCTTTTCTTCTGCTCATATCACATGCTCCAAAGCCCTTGGTCTTTTGACTTCTGAAGATTATTATACTTTAGATTAGAGTACTCTCTTAGAGATTTTAAGTAGAATATACTTAGTTTTATACTCTTTTTCTTTAATTTCTGTAATTGTTATCATTTACGATTTTGTCTTAAAATAAATTAAAATTTTATCTGAAAGACTTGGATTTCACTGCATCACACTGTAATATTATCCTGATATGTACACAATGCCAGATTAAGCTCAATTTACCTGCTACTCTGAATGAATTAGTCCACGTTCAAGTAGGCTAAAAATGCAGGAAATTATTCACCATATAGATCTTTATTTGACAGAATGCAAAGAGCACAAACGAACAAAACAAAGAAAATGAGCTACAGTCAAAACAAACATTTTCTTAAAGTGCTGGAAGAATATCTCTCACTGACGCACAAAAATATAATCAAAAAACTTTATCTGGAAAAAAAGAGAACAATTACTCTTACACATAAAATTAATATTTATAAAAACCTTTCTGTATAGGCCACACACTGGAAAATATTTAGCATTGTTCTGGACGGTGTAATAAAATAAAAGCTCAGGTGTTTATGGGCAAGACTGAGTCAGTAGTATTTGTGTGGCGTAAAGGAGGTAGCATTTCATTTAATAACAGCTGGCTGTTTGACCAACTTAAAACATACAAATTAAACCGCAGTACCTGCCAAACTAACCATCCTGACTAAATACAGTTCTTGATAATAAACCACACATATATTCCAACAAACACACATTTAAAGCACATAAACCCTAAATACTCTAAAATAGTTTTTAAAATGTGCTCTAAAACGATGCCATTCAAGATTCAAACATGAATTTCAATTTGGTTGCCGTAGAGATGTGTTTCTGCATATTATGGGGTGTCAGATCAGAGCTGAAATGACAGGAGTGGATTTCCATCTACATGTGTTTCTTATGTAATACAGTAACAGTGCTCTTAATGTAAATATGAAGTGGAAACAGAACAGCAGACATTTGCAAGCATTACGTGATCACATGATCTGAACGCCCTGCAGTGCATCTGCTTCTGCATCATACATGAAGACATTAAACACACACACATACTGCTTTATAACATTCTGCTGGTTTTTCTTATGAAGTACATTGACATACAGCGAATAAATGATTTGTGGAATTAATAAGTGATGTTGATCCATTTATAACTGAATAAGGAGTCAAATCAGATCGCGTAACAGATATGAACTGACTTAAAATAACTTATTAAACACAAACGATGACAACGATGATATGAGTTTGCAGATAACCGTGCATGATTTTAAACAATTAAGCTAAACCTATAAATGCTTGCAGTAGCTAAAGAGGAAATTAAAAACGTGTAAATTATTATTATTTTTTTTATGTAAAATGTATCCATTTCCAGGCATATCCTGATGATTTTTAGCATGGCACAAATGAAAGCTTGAGAGGAACATTTTGTCAGATGCCAAGAAAACAGATTATGTCATATTTAATTTAATGTAAATGAAAATGAGGCTGTTAAAGATAGATGTGTAGTGTGTTTATAGGTTGTGGTCTCATTTTCTTAGCTTGGCCACTAGAAACATATTTTTAATGTTTGAAAACGTATTTTTGACATTTAAAACATACAACAAATCAAAAAGACTGCACACGTCACAGCCTCATTTTCACTTAAATAAAATTAAATATGGCATCAGAATAATACCCCAGCATTCTTAGTTCTTTACCCTTCTCTTACTGTTCATCTCAAAGTAGGGTTCGTCACGTTTGCTGGGTTTCGTCCGTGCCGTGTGTTTGTGGGTAGTGCTCGTAGGTGCTGGTTTAGTAGCGGTGCTCTGGACAGGAGGGTTACTGCTGACTAGAGGTTTCCTCTGGGTCGTTTTAACGTTGACAGACGCGACGGTTCGCGTAGCACCAGCTGTGTTCTGCTCTACAGATTTACTCTTGCAGGTCACAGAAGGTTTTGCGAGAGCAATCGTCTGTTTGGGGTCATTCGGAGCCAAGCGAGGGGAAACGGGACGGCCGTTCCTAGAATCTAAGTGCAGGGCGGAGGCAGGGGAAGGAGGGCGTCTCTGGGCGAGCCGCGAGCTGACGGGTGCCGGAGGAGGGCGGCTGTTGCGCTGGGCAGGTTTCTGCGCAGATGTCGGTGGGGCTGAAGGTTTAGGCAGCTTGCAGGTGGGTTCGGGACAGACGGGACTGCGAGGTTGAGATGGAGATCCACGCGGGTGCAGTTTGGTCTTGGAGGTGGCGGAAGGGGCTTTTTGGGAAACCCCAGTCGGGGTTGACTGGGGAAGCGGGCTTCTTTTCGGGACGGGCGATGAAAGAGGGGTGGTTCTCGGTGAAGCTGTGGGTGTGTGAAAAATCTTCTTGGGTGCGGCAGCCTTACGAGGCATTAAGGGCGTGGAAGCGGGTGATTGGGTGACGCTGCGGGGCGTTGAAGCTGGCGATTGGGCAACGCCGCGGGGCGTGTGCGGGTTGGGTTTAAACACGGACGTCATGGAGGATGACGATGAAGAGGATGATTCTGGGAGGAGGTTAACGGCTGCGATGGGGTCCATCGTGGGCGGCTGCGCGGCCTGCACGGTGTGGGCGGGGCCTGGGCCGGACGGGCCTTTCTGATAGGATAGAATCTTCTGCTCTAGAGTGGTGAACTGCAGCAAGCGATTGGGGTCGTATTTCAGCAGAAACCCTTTCAGAGTGTCCCAACCTCCACCGACACGCACCATCACATGCTTCCCATGGAGCATCTAAGAGAGAGGATTTTAATTAGTAAGCAAACACAGAATTTGCCACACAGAATTAAATACTAGTGATGCACTAACATTTATTTTGACTGAAATCAAAATGAAAGTATATTTAATAATCAAATTACTTAATATTCAACGTTCAAATAAAAACTAAGATGTATATAAATGAAAAGTATGTAAAGACAGTTTTTATTAGTTTTTATTTAGCCAAAAACCAAAAATAAAGTTTACTCATTTAATCAAATTTACTTAATAATCAACAAAAAACAAGACATCACATTTTTACTGAAACCCCAAAACCGAAGTTTTGATTTAGCCATAAAACTGAAACCAAAAAGATTTCATAATCAATTAATCAAATTTATTTAATAATCAGACTCAAATAAAATCTGAGCTGTACTAACATATAAATTGCACATTAGGCAGTTTTTATATCAGCTTTTTAATTATATAATTATGTTTAAACTCCAATTTGTTGTTGAAATATAAATACTTGTTTTCATGACAGATTTATACATATTAATACATAATGAAATCAACAGGTTAAGTAAAAATATAATGAATATGTAATAAGTGCATATATTTATCATAATGCTCCTCTCTAGAGTTATTTTTTCTAGCTGACTAACGAGTTTATGGATACTGAATGGCTTTTCAGAAGTAAATGTGACGTTATTGTTTACAAGCTGTTTTGTCGACATCTTTCTGTGGTTGAAACACTAACTGAGTGATTACATGAGACATGAAGCATTTCAGTAAGTTGTTTAGTTCAATACACGTTTTGATGTTCATTCATGTTTACTTCATGCTATAACTAGCAGCAAAAAGGAAGAGATGATTTCAGCCCCCACTTTTGGCCGAATATTTTCGGTGCATCACTATTAAATACACTTGTTTTATTGGCATGTAGTGTGACCGCAATGTTTTATCAGGAAGCACACGTTCAATCTAATCTGGATGTGCGTGTGTGCGAATGTTATGACAGTTCAGCACGTGCTGGTTAAACAAACTAGATTGGATTTAGTAGACTGCTACAGTAGACTGAAGACAAGGAAAGTGTGCTCAGATGAGTGTGTTTGCATAAGGTTTATCTGCTCTACTGCAATGTGATTTAAACAGAATGAAAACAAGATAATGTAACAGTGTTTTAAATGTTTAAAATAGGCATGAAATACAAATTCACTATCTACTTTCTAAATGAAACTTATATATGCATATTTCTTTTGGACCTCATAATGTTTAATGAAAATATCCTAACTGGATCTTTAAACATCTAGGGCTATTAAACCCCGTCTCCACTTTTGAGAGCCACGCCCACATCTCAACATCCAATCAACAAATGATACATAGAACCAAGTCCCGCCCTACATTTTTATCTTTTCTGTTTTTTTACACTCAGACGTTTGTCACAATATGGAAGAAAAGATCTGTTGCTACTTCCACTTTATCGTGATTTCTAAAGCGGTCCCAAAATCTGCTCCTACCCTGATGAACAGGATCCTGTCTCCGAGCCTGTAGCGTCCCTCTGACAGATACTCGATGGAAAACTTCTGTGTGCAGTTACAGGGAGGGTCGTCCTGGTCCGCACAATCCTACAAACGAGAAGAGTTTGTTTGGGTGAAATGAGAGAAAAATTCAATCAACTGCAAGATGGAAATAGAACAGCTAGTTTGCAGATAGTGTATGAACGTTTAGCGCTGTTCTGAACTCAGGACCCGAGGGTGTCCTGCTGGTTTTTTGGCTGAGAGACAGTGAATATGTTAGCGTTTGGGGCAAAATTGTTCCCCATGTGAAACATGTCTCTAAACAACAGCTGCTGTTTACACACTCAACAGACAATAGCAAACCCAACTGGGTCAGAATGAAGACAGATGCTGACCCTCATCATGGAGGAAAATCCAACAAATAAAACATTTTCTCAAAGCCAGTAATTCTCCTGAACATTTACAATATTTCAGATGATTGCCAGGGTTATTTAGAATCATCGAGTCATTTTGATGGGAGTTTTTGTCATTTTATTAGTTCCTTTTTTTCTATATAGTTTTGAAGTTTCAGTTTACTTAGTTTTAGTTATTTTAATACTGCAACTGCAACTAAAATGAGAAGTTTTGCCTTGGCAACTAGGTGAAATAAAATGTTTTTATTTTATTTTATTTCAGGTAAATGTTTATTGAATATGTATTTAATGAATATGTTTTATGGTTTTAGTTTCAGTTCACCACAATAACCCTGGATTAAGCCTACAATTAAAATGTGAAATGGGTAATGCTTTTCTACAGAAAACATATTAGCATTAAGATTATATTATACAGTATGTGGAACATAATACTTTCTGCAGTCTGATTTTAGATGTTAAAATTTGTAGTTTATCACTTCCAGCTCATTTGTTACACTGAAATTGGGAGGTCAAGTTGAGTGCATTGCATTGTGGGAAACAGTATCTGACACACACAGGTTATGGGGACTCTCCATAGGCATAATGGTTTTTATACTGTACAAACTTTTTTTTCTATCCCACTACCCCTAAACCTACCTCTCACAGAAAACTTTCTGCATTTTTAGATTTTGCCCAAAAAAACCCCCACCATTTAGTATGTTTTTTAAGCCTATTAAATTACGGTGAACAGGAAGTGTCCTCATAAACCACCTTCATACTGTAATACCTGTGTCATACCCATGCCATTATACAAGTTTGTGTCCTCATAAACCACCTAAACTGGTGCGCGTGCACACACACACACACACACAGTGCACATTTTGCAGGTTGCCATTTGGATAATGCATGCATACAGAAAACCGCCATTTTTTGCAGCTATACATACTGCATACAAACTATAAAAAGACTAAGGCAATGTTTCAATTCAAACTAAAAGGCTGATCTCAGTGTGTGTGTGTGATACTCACAGCGTGATACAGGGCTCCATGCTGACAGCACACAGTGAATGTTTTCACTGGAGACGAGTGATCAGTCATCATTAGACTTTCCTCCAGTTCGATTTCCTTCTCCAGTTTAACCAAAACCGGAGGCTCTATCCCAAACCTAAACCAACAAAACACCCCATCAACACACTGTCTTAACAGTTCTGTTTCTGTTCTAACCAGCTAATCATGACATAATTATATGTACAATATGCAATTAAATATTTGTGTATAATGACCATTCAATTGCATAAATGACTGCTGACTTCCTCACATAAAATCATGTCAAATTTATATAAAAAGGTTTTAAGGTAATAAGGAAGATAATATACATTCAGATGGTTATTATTACAAAATAGACCCCTTTACATTATACATTATCCTTAACTTACAGTCACTGTTGTGTTCTTCTAGAAACTCTATACATTCAGATTCTCTACAGCACAATAGCTGCTCTAAGCGCTGAAGCCAATTCACTTAAATCCTCTAAAGTCCACGCAAATTTGCCCCCAACCCAACTTTAAAGCCCCTAAAGCAGCCCCTGACCTCTGACCCCAAAGCATAACCTGACATCCGTCACCTGCGGGATCATCAGAGCCAGTTCGCTTACCTGGAGACGACCCGTCCGATCTCCAGCAGGCACAGACACACCTGCCGCGGCTCTTTATGCAGGACTGGGGAAGGGAGGGAGAGCCGTTACCATGGTTACTTAGCCATCATTCATTGTCAAAGTTATTAAAGGTCCCCTGAAATGCTTAGAAACACACAGCGTTACTCT
>NW_015551074.1:151725-187217 GCF_001515605.1 Sinocyclocheilus anshuiensis | reverse complement strand
AGTGTGTGTGCGGTGCGGTGGTTAGCGTGACACAGCGCCAAACCAGACTTATTTTTTTCCTCAATGGAAAGCATATTTACACTGTTTGAATCGTTCCCTGTCCCCTATATAGTGCACTACGTGCCATTCACTGCACAGAAAATACTAATTCTGTGGACAAGTGACCGATTTCAGCCGTGGCTTTATAGTATTTTATAGTGTAGGGGGCGGGGCTTCGGATTCTAGAGAGCATTTGATTGGACAGAAAGTTTGATGAGAAGCTGAAGTACGATGTGACATGAAGTGAGGAACTGCAAGCTTTGAATGCTTATATCTTCTAAATGCGAATTTTGTCACTGTTTTGGAGCACACTGCCATATATATATCCTTAAGACTAACATATTGATACTAACTTTAATTTTGATTTCATGGGGACTTTAAGGCTACAGAAGACATAAGTGAATAGGGTAAGGTTTTAACTAATAGATATCACTATACATTTAATCAATCATAGTACATTGAAACACAAAACTGTTACATTTAAATATGCAAATGAGGTAATATTTAATTAGAAATCTGCTAAAATTCTTGTTTGCTGACGTATTAGAATTAAAGGTTTTTACAGAGGAGATTATGTGCTTTTGTTAATTTTATTAGCTTGTTTTTTGTATTTAATTTATAAAAATCTTTTTATAAAATGGATAGTTCCGGTCCTTGATTCTGATTGGCTGAGCCACGTTCGAAGCTGTTGTAAATTACTCTACAAACATACACCTTTGTTTACGTTTGTGTGTTGCTCGGTAGTTCTGAGGAACTAAATTTTTTGGTGGAAGAATACTGTCTTTATTTATATCATTACACTTTATTTGCTCTGTTTTATTTTGTGAAACCTTACTACGCATATGGAATAACCGTTTTATAAAAGCAATAAGCCCCGTGAAGCCATGGTTTACAGTGAATTTATAACAGCTAAGGGGGTTTTAGGCATTTCGCTTCACGTCGTACCTAACAACGCCCCTTAGCTGTTATAAATTCACTGTAAACCACGGCTTCTTGGGGCTCATTGCTTTATTATTTTTATTTCATTTTTAGTTTTTATGTATTGACAGTTAATCATTTTGGTGTTTTATCTTAAACTTCAAATAAACTGAATTTATTTAAAGCTTTACATCTAATAATTATAATTTTATGTCAACATTATTTCAGTTAACGAAAATGTTTTTAATAGTTTTAGTTAATAATAGCCCTGCTTCTTAAGGGCTTAAATTTACAAAAAGATAATTTATTGACCCTTCAACTTAGTAGTAAATGTTGTTACTCTTTTTTTAATGCAAAGAGGTCAAATTTTTAATGCAAAGACTTGGCAAAAAAGAAAAAACCTTCACCAAAGTCTCTGTTTTAGCCACATGCACCACTGACATGCGTTTGGGTTTGGAAATTCTGGAGAGCTGCTCAAAACCCCTCAACACTTCAGTCTAATTCTTGTTTTAATATTGATATAAAAACATGGGCGTCGGAAGCAACAAAAAATGTGGGTGGGTCCAACATAGTGTAACTGTAATTCAATGCTGCAACAAAGACTATATGATGTCTTTAAAAGCAACAGGCGAACAAATGATGAACATTCACTTAAATAACAGCTTGTTTAGTGACAGTATGTGAGCACACAGCCAGACCCACCTGAGCAGCAGAGATGCTAATAATTGTTTACCTTGCTGTGTTGAGGGAGTGCAGCAGGCGCGAGTAGTGAAAACACGGAATGGAGTTTAATTTATATGGACTCTGAATGAACCAAGTGGAATGGATTTAAGGAAGCAGCAGCGTGGAAGTCAAGGCTGTAGCTAAAACGCAGAATGGAGTTTAATTTATTAGGGCATTCCTCAAGTGGAATGGATTTGACTGACGGCGCTCTGAAAAGTGAACAGACATATGCGCTAGGGGTTGAACAACTTCTGATTTTTTAAAGTAAACTTTTACGTGATGAAAGTCGAGTCGAAGTCGACTAGTCGCTGATGATGTCTTTAATGAACAAATAAGTCTGGAGCTGTGATAAACAGCTTGTGCACAGCTATGGCATATGACACATGGCTATTGCTCCTATAACAGCTAATTTTTATCAGTTCTTTTGTCTTATGGGTCGTTATATTTCTCACAGATTTCTGCTCGTTCTAAATCAGATACAGATGTGGCAGCGATTGCGTGTCTGAATTAATTCTACCTGGCAGCATCTCTCTACTAGTAGTGAAGCTGTGGGATTAATATATGCTTGAACTTTTCGGTTTCTAAGCTATTTTATTATGAAATCACTGAACAGTATTGACAATACATTTCCGCGCTGAATGATTCTGTGCGCACGCGATGTGTGCGTGATGTACGAGCTACTGTCTGTAATGTGTGTGCGTTACAGTGCAGCAGCGCATTAGATTAGAACGGAGATTAATTTACCTGTGCAATAAGCTGTTTAAAACGTGCATTCTCCTGTTCAATTTCGAGCATCCAGTAATATAAATCACACTCACACATGTCGTGGAGCGCTTTCAGAGTATGTATTTATTTGTCATTTTAACTGTTTGGAAACAGAGCGTAAATGTGGAAGTCCTTCAAAGATTTCTTATCCTGTTGCGCCCTTTATAGGACCAGCGACTAGTCGATGTCAAGCTTAAAGCGTCATGGCAGAGCATTGAAGTCGACTAGTCGATTAGTAGATTAGTCGGTGCAACCCCTAATATGCTGAATTAACTAAAAGTGAGTGGGTCCAATATCATTGGTCTCATTTGTCCCACCCACATACAATGGTTCCGACGCCCATGTATAAAAATAATCATGAATCATAGCAAGCAGATCCATGAAATCAGTTTTTTTTTTTTCACAAATTCTGTGTTTTCTGGTTTAATTCTTTGGATTCTGTTTTAATGCTTTGATTAAATTTTAATAACATGTCTAATCAAGTGAATTCATACATTTTTAACAATTTAATATACTATAAAAATCTTAATACTATGAATTGTTAATATAAAAAATTATTTGTTGTGTGTTTTAATGTTTCTGGATTCTGTGTTTTATGATTTGAAAATGTATTACCAAAAACCATAAAACAAATGAATGCATAAAATATTATTTTAATTCATATTTTAAATGTAAATCAAATGAATTAAAAAAGCTACTAAAAACAAAGTGAAAACAAAGCTGAATAACAAACTGCTGCACAACAGAGATTTATTATTGAAATTAAAATATGAATGGAAAATTGTATAACATTGAGTGATATTCCATAAAAAAGGTTTTAATAAATTATATTCTTATTATTATTATTAAGTTGAGAAGTACATTCTACTATTCAATAATAATACATGTCTGTCACAATTTCTTCAAGTTAAACCAAACTTTTATTTTGGCGTTTTTCTGTGTGCATTTGATGACAGTTTTGATTTATTCATCCAAAATTACATTTTTATGAACGGATTCTTCTGTTCCGTGATTTCTGTATTGCAGAAATCACTTCATTAAGTTTTGTTGCAACAATGTAAGTTCTGCTCATGGCTGAATAGTCAATAACTTAACTGTTAACCACTGCAGAGTCTTAAAGGGATAGTTCGCCCAAAATGAAAATTACCTGTAAGACCTTCGTTGATCTTGGGAACACAAATTAAGATATTTTTGGTGAAATCCGAGAGCTTTCTGACCCTGTAGAGACAGCAATGCAACTGACACGTTCCCAGGCCCAGAAACTTAGCAAGTACATCATTAAAATAGTCCATGTGACATCAGTGGTTCAGCCGTAATGTTATGAAGCTACGAGAACACTTTTTGTGCACAAAAACAAAAATAACGACTTCACTCAATTTGTAGAACATGCATGTGCTGCACCTTGTTTACAAACAGAGGAATGCACACATGCGTCGTGGTACTCTTGTGAATGACAGCGATGCGGGAACGTGTCAGTAGTGTTGCTGTCTATGGAGGGTCAGAAAGCTCTCGGATTTCATCAGAAATATCTTAATTTGTGTTCCGAAGATAAACAAAGGTCTTGCGGGATTGGAACGACATGAGATTGAGTAATGCTGGGTGGTATACCGGTTCATACCAAATACCGAAAATGTTTATTTTTGTTATGATATGAATTTTTTAATGTCGCTTAAACACATGCATGAAAAAAAAATACCGTCATGTACAGTGAAACCGGTATAATTTTGAAAAATACCGTGATATAAATTTTTGCTCATACCGCCCAGCACTCTGAGTGAGTAATTAATGACAGAATTGTAATTTTTGGGTGAACTATCCCTTTAATTATAAGTTGCACCTGGTTAAGGACACATGGTCAAAAGTTCTCTTACCCAAACCCTCAGACTCAAACAGATAGGTCTCGTCCACTCCTATGTGACGACACCAGGACAGAAAATTCGCTGTGTTGTCGCGGGCGAAAAACGATCCAGGGGAGGCGTTTTTCTTGAACTGGATTTTCTTTAAGGGCAGCTGTTAACAAAACAGAGATGGGAATTACACGCTAACAGTCCTGCGGTTATGCGAGCTGCGTCACCACATCACACGTTCCTTACGCACCTTTGTTTCCGAGTCCTGTGGGATTTTACTCTGCAGAATTCCAACCAGGCAACACAGTTTGACACCGTTGTCCAGCTCCTCCATGAAGCGTTCGGCTGTCACCTGCTCGCCTGCAAAAACACAAATATCTCCATGTTTCCAACAACTATGTAACTGACTTACATGTTACTAAATAACCTTTAACTGAATTCAGCATCATTATGCCATCACAAACTGGCTTTGATGATTAGAAGTTCAATATATTCATATTTTTCACATAGAGGGCAAAACAAGGCTTTCCTGCCAAGTATTAACATACTAAAACAGTGATATTAAAAGGCCAGATTCAGTATATACCTTACTGATGATGCACACTATATACAGTTAAGCAGATGCACCCAGAATATGAAAACAAGTTACGCAACATGCTCACTTGTACGCCAAGCATTTTCCCATAGAAAACCATTACAAACAAATGTGGCTTAATACATTAAGATGGACCAAATTCAGTATACACTATATTAATAAAGCATACAGGCAAGCAGATGGGCCCAGAATGTGAGCGCATTGCGCAAAGTTTCACGTTAAGCAGGTTCTTTATAATGGTTTTCTACGGGAAAATGCTTATATTTGCATTCATATTCTAGGCTCATCTGCTTGTATATAGTATGCATCATCAAAAAAATGTATACTGAATGTGATATTTTAATACCACTATATAATTACACGTTAAAGGTGCAGTAAGTAATATTGTCAACTAGTGGACTGACTGACTCCACGCTCACACGGGTTGCCAGATTGAGAAGACACAACAGGAACAACCTTCCTATTTCTCAGGTCATAGACCTTTTTAGATGGATGTCGAGGCTTTATCAGGTCAGGTAGAATCTTCAATCTCTGACCCAGTTGGTTTGCTGGTTTGGCTGCAACACGCTGTGTTTTCCACCAACTGGCAACCCGGGGTTTCAAAATCCTATTGGGTAAAACTGGCAGTGGGCGGAATCACACAGACCAACACAAAAACAGGCATTCCGACATGGAACACACATTTTAAAGTAGAATAACTGGCTGAAGCATTGTTTTTTAGGAGAAACAAGTATGTGAACTTGGCATGTTGCCTTAATATCTGCAAACATATGGTATTTTTATGCTTTAGTACAGTCAAAACATTATATACAGCACCTTTAAGTACAAGATGGAACCTTCACAATGAGGCAAAAAAAGTCACTTTCCAAAACCTTCACTCTCTCTATTCTCCTCTTTTCTAGCTTGCCTAATCTTGCCTTAAAAGGAACACTCCACTATTTTTTCATTTTCCAACTCCCCTAGAGTTAAACAGTTGAGTTTTGCCATTTAACTCAACTGTTTAACTCTAGGGGAGTTGGAAAATGAGTCTATGTTCAAAAATAGTGGAGTGTTCCTTTAAATAGGAAAAATATAGAAACTCTTTGGTAATTTTTGAGCGAGATGCTAACGGTCTAATCAGATTCAATGATCTATCCTAAGCTAAGCTAAAAGTGCTACCGCCAGACCCGGAGATCGGCGGAATGGATTCGAAAACGGTAAAATTCAACTGTTTAACTCTAGGGGAGTTGGAAAATGAGCCTATTTTCAAAAATAGTGGAGTGTTCCTTTAATCTAGTTGTCTAATAAACCGGGCATTGTATATTATGAATATTGTTTTCCCTTTGACGAATTGCTGTGTTCCTCTTTTGTAAATCACTTTGGATAAAAGCATCTGCCAAATGCATACATGTACAGTAAACTTGACAGGCCTGTGCTGCAATTCTATGGCCGTTTTGCCCTCCAGGTCTCTGCGCCGGTCACGTGACCAAAAACTACGAATAACACATAAAATTCACACTTATGATGCTACAATCACCAGCACCGTCAGTGGAAAATGAACGAGGTTGACAGCACAAAACAGTCACATTTTAGTATTTTGTTCAAATTCCACAACGTATTCAGTGTATTATCTGAAAGAGGACTATAGGATTACAAGGACTTAAACTAAAAAAAAAAAAAAAGGCAACAAACAGAGCAATAGGTTTATGGGTGAACGTTCTTTTGACCCGGGTGAACATGCTCAGCATGTGGACAGACAGGTAAAGGCAACACCCTCCATTATTCTACAAAGACTGAGAGATTGAGTTCTTGTTTCGGGGGTCGTATATCACCGTTATACGAGAGCGAACGTCGTTTCCCACACTTCTTTGCTTGATATATGAGGCTTTGGGTTTCAGTTATTTGACCGACGAAAGGAAATGGCATTTAGACTTATAATGGCAGTAATTTTTCACTTTCGTGCGCTGATAGTGAGTCATAGACATCTTGTTTTGCATGAGCAGGTTTACCCAGCATGCCACTCAGCCAGATGGCCAGATACTCCTGCATAGGTACCAGCGTGGCTTCGTGTCGCACAGCCAACCACTGGTCATAATGGAACACATCAGCCAGACCCGGGCCGGGCCGGGGAGAGAGCAGGCCGCGAGGACTCTGTAACGGGACATCAAACTTCTCGCCGAACCAAGCCTGAGAGAGAGAAAGAGGAAAACCAGACAGCTTAACATGTGCACACAGAGAAGCACACACAATGACCCCTCACACAGATTCCATGCTCTCTCTCTGGAAACTCCTACCCTGCTGAAATCAGGACAGTTTGCAAACGCTCAAGCTCTAACAAACACGACAAATCAAACAAATGACAACTTACACAAGCAGAGGAGTAATAACATTTAGATTAAACAACACTCCCATAAGAGAACTTGTGGTAAAACCTCTCACAAGCTTCACACAAACATGCTGAAGTTAAAAACTTGGGGTTAAGTATTCAAACAAACCCCTAACCGTGAGTATGAGTAATACTACTAGTGATAGACACTTAATATTCCGTAATATTAGTGATTTGACTGCACCGAATTGACCTGAATCGATATAATGACAATGTTCTAACAATGTTTTGCTAACATTTTCTCCAAACATTTAAAATGAAACATTTAACAAAAAACAGGCCAAAAACATTTTTTGAGGGGAACGCGAACGTTAAGGGAACATTGCATTTTGCAAACTTTATATGAATGTTACTTTTGAATGTTCTCTGAAAGTTCTGAAACAAGTAGTAACATTTCAAAAATGTTACACGAAGAAATGAAACGTTCCATGAACTATGTATAAATAATTTTTTTGCGCTAACATTTTGAGAACATTATTAAAGACCAGATAACTTTGAATTAACGTATTAATGTAACTGAAAGAATGTTTGTTCAAAACTGTGAACATTTTCAGCTGCGGAGCTGCTTTATAGCTGAATTAATTTCATTTCATAATAGATGGATTTTGCAACAAACACTGTTATTGAGGTGAACTGAATCAACACTGACTGAACTGACTTGAGCTGAATAGACACTATTGTCTTTTAGAGCTGTTTTAAAGCCGAATTTTAATCGGTCTCATATTTGAAGAAGTTGATCACGGATTCTTTTCTGTTTATTACTTCAAAGCTGCTTTGAAACAATCTGTATTGTATAAAGCGCTATAGAAATAAATGTGACTTGACTGAGACTGAGGCAGAACATCTGTTTGAAACACGCAAACAACACAACCATAGAAACATTCACCATTACTCTGCACGAGCCTAAATCACACTGCTGTGCTGGGAAGGACTGAAAAACAAAAGCACTATTTTAAAAATCACACACAAGCAGGCCACTCAGAGAGGAATCCCATAACCCTTTCTGCACATATGAACCCTGCTGTTCCCACACATGCACCAAACTCCCATGAGAAACCGAGAGCGAGAGCTTCAGGCTCCTTCTAACACACATATAGAGCACTTCTTCTGCTTGCACACAAAGCCTGACTAATTAAACAGGAAAGCGTTTCCATGTGGGGGTGTTTTATTCCTATTATATAAGACATCCAAGATTACCATTCCATAGCAGATTACAGTCAACTCTACTCGGTTAAACTTGAAATGTATTGCCAGTGTTTGCTTGTGGAGCGCTCTATTTCTCACTTATGGTTGTTAATTCAATGCAAACATTCTGGTGTGTTCAATCAATCACACGCACACACAAATGTTTCAATGGCATTACATAATGTAGTCAGTTCACACATGACATCTGATTTTACAGATGGACACATGCTGAACTACAAATCACTTCTGATCCAGACAGGATGGTGTGAAACCAACAACTCACGTCTGTGATGATCTAATTGGAATGTTCACATTCAAACTTCAAATTCGAAGCAATTTAGAACACAAATGGCGGGAACCATCGCCCTGAAGCCATATGGAGTCAGGTGTCCTGTTTAAGAAAAGAGCAGGTGTATCAGAGTAGTTCTTTTCAACATATAATAGCTTAAATGTATAAGGAAGTTAGAGATGCACTATTTTTGTTACATTAGTTATCAGTTTATATAAGAGAATTAATTTATTGGTATCAGTCAGTATAAGATATATAATTGTGCATGCATTTAATGCAAATGTGTACATTTAGATTAGCTTTGTCACCTAACACTCACTTAAAGTTAATCTTATAAATATAGATTTAATAACAGTGATAATCCATTCCAATCCAAATGAATACATTTTTAATACTGTACATAATGTTTGTGATGTAGCATTTAAAATCAAGTTTTTAATTGTTTTATTTTGACAAAAAAAACAAAAAAAAAAGTATAGAATGATATCTGCCATAACATGTAATAATTCTCATCTTATCCATCTTCCAGACTTTATATGGATATAGTAGGTCACACCAAAGGAAAATGCCATCATTGTTTGACTTTATGTCATCCACCCATCTGAACATGAAACTCTTCTCTAGCTCAGATCTTGACCAACAACAATCACCAACATCATTTTCCTCGAAAACCATATTCAAACTATCATAACTGTGATTAAAAAAGCTGTTCTCGAGGATGCAGGTTCGAGAGCTACTCTAATTGGAAAAAGCACATAAATAAAAAGCACATAAAATCATAAAGTCGCATACCTGCAAACCAGCCTGAACTGCCATCATTAGTTACAAGAGAGATTCACGTCCACATTCTGAAAGAGAGACAGATAAAAAAACTTTAAAGGAGTCTGATAAAAACAGACACACATCAGCTCAGACACGCCAGTTATTTCCTGTAAACACAAACACACACTGTTCATGTCAGTTTACTCCACTTAAACCTTGCTGTCCCATCGCAGGATGGATAATCATCGCCTGCAGCTCATTGCCAATTTTTTATAATGAAAAAGTTTCAAATAAAGAATGAAGAAAAGACCTAAATCACTGTGACCAAATACCAGAGAGATAGACATAAAGAGACTGCAGGATTAAGACAGTTCAGTCAACATTAAGCACAGCTGAGGAAACAAAGCAAATGTCTCCTGTCCCTAAACACACACTCACACACTTAACACTCACACAATAACAGCCACACACACATGCTGTCAGTGACACACTCATGTGAATCCTAAATCTGCATCATCTTCTCAGCGAGACGCTCACCCGAGGAGCACACGCACACACAGACGAATCCAGTCCAGCTGCCAGCAGACAATCCACCTGAACACCCCAACGCAGTAAATCACAACACACACTCCTGCAGCGACTCACTGACAGAGGATACGAGCGCGCGAGAGAGAAAGGGAAACACAGATTGACTAATGAAGCCACTCAGCAAACCCCCAGCCAAGCATTTACAATGGTCCTATTGTTACAACCCCCTCGTTCGCTCTCACAAACACACACACACACACACACACACACACACACACGGAGTCCAAGGTTCGTTCGCTTGCGCTCAGTCCTTCCCAACAAACTCCTCCATGACAGCACACAAAAGAATCTGGAAATTTTTTGAAGGTCTCCAAGAGAATAAACAATCGCTTTCACTCTTCACCCAGACACAAAAAACCACAGAGAGCGAGAGAACAAGTTAATTACTGGAGGAACAGCATGAGAGCTCAAATCAAGTGCACTTCAAGCCCACAAAATGTCAAGCGGAGGAGAACAGCGGAGGACACACAAACCCAGAATTGATGTCTGCGGGTTATGAAGCGGGTGGCAGTGTGGCTCCGGGTCTCAAGGGCCACATTCCTCTGTCAGAAAATAACGGCTGGTGGAAAGAGTCCGTCACTAACGGACACGCTGGCCAAGAGACGCGTCCAACCGCTCTGGGTTTATTTACAACAGAGTGTGCCTCTAAAATCTACCTCGTCTCTTTAATGGAGAAAGGCTGTTTGTTCTGAAATTAAAACACTGTCATCATTTACTCACCCTCATCATGTTGTTCCAAAACATGCAATTATCTTTTTCAGACAAGGAGATATTTAGCAGAATCTCAAAAGTAGATGATGACAAATAGTTGTCAAGCTTCAAAGGGACAAAAAAAAAGTATGAGTAAATAATGACTCAAAATTGATGTGCTATTTTCAGAAGAATTTAAATATGGACTAGATTTATGATGCATGAGTAAAAATCCCTTTAAGACATGACTAATTAAAGTTCCAGCCTAAATTACATAATTCCCTTTATGAAAAAGAAAATCACATCTAGCAGATTCTCAAAAATAGAAGGTGACAAATAGCTGTCAAACTTCAAGTAGGACAAAAAAAGTATCATAAAAATAACAACGAATAATGACTATTACATACTAGTAGTACATGAGTCTGGATTAGCTTTATAATGCCCTTTTATGTACCATGACATTCCCTTTGAAGGAAAAAAAAAACACTTTTTGAATTAAAATTAAATGCTTCCTTTTATGTTCCATGGAACAAAGAAATCCATTTGAAACAACATGATAATGCATAAATCACAGAGTTCTATTTTTTTTTCTTTTAACTATTTAAACTTTCTGCCCAAAACACAGACAGATAAAAACATGAGTAACTCCGATAAAAGACGCCCACAAAAACAAGAGAAATAAAGACAGTGACTTTTGCAGCAGAAATGAGGCTGGGCAGAACATCAGACAGAACACAATGCATTCTAACGTAGTAATCCCACTATAATGAACGTCTGCGTGAGGTACAGTCGATTTGTCGCTTTAATTAAATGCGAGGACACAAAGGGAGCGAGGGCTGGGGTGTTCACATGGCTCCTCAGGTCACCACATAATCATGTAAGAGGATCACGCTTCCAGACGCATCCCCGTTGGCCTGCTGCTCCTCCTCTCTCTAGACGTGAGCTGACACGTGGCACATGCATGTTTGTTTGCATGTATGTGCACCAGTGGCTTGCACATGGGTCCCAAATATAGCCGGCCATCAATCAAAGCCCCTCCCCTTCCTGCTCTTTTGTGGTGTTGATTGTGATCTTAATTGGCCTGTCAGTTGCTTTCATTAGTAGGCAGAGCCATCAACACACACACAAACAGAATTAATGGTCCCGGAGAGGATGGGCGTCCGATAAACCACGGGTCAGAAGCCCATCCCCCGTAAAGCAGAGTAAAGCCCCTCTTACACACCTGCAACTAGCTCTGGATCAGCGATTTTAAAAAATCCATGCACACCTCACACAAAGTTTGTTTGGTTGTTGGAACAGATTTGGAGAAATGTAGCATTGCATCACTTGCTCACCAATGGATCCTCTGCAGTGAATGGGTGCCATCAGAATGAGAGTCCAAACAGCTGATAAACATCACAATAATCCACGAGTAATCCAAACTCCAGTCCATCAATTAATGTCTTGTGAAGCCAGAAGCTGCGTGTTTGTAAGAAACAAATACATCATGTTTTTAACCTTAAACCGTTGCTAAAATGCAAGTCCATAATCCATAATAATACTTCCTCCAGTGAAAAAGTAATCTGGTCTGAATCAGAAGAGAAATCTGCACAGATCAAGCAGCGTTTACAAGCCAAAACAGTTCAAAACAAATAAGTGGGTAGATTTTGATGTGAGAGACAACAGGGGATGAACGTTTTCACTGAGGAAGATGGATTTGTTTCTTACAAACACGCATCTTTTCGGTTCACAAGATGTTAACTGCTGGACTGGAGTGGTGTGGATTACTTGTGGATTATTGTGATGTTTTTATCAGCTGTTTGGACTCTCATTCTGACGGCACCCATTCACTGCAGAGCATCCATTGCTGAGACACTGATGCAATGCTACATTTCTCCAGATCTGATGGAGAAACAAACTCATCTACATCTTGGATGACCTGAGGGTGAGTACATTTCATTTTTGGGTGAACTATTTCTTTAACCAACACCGGCTGTGTCTCGAAATCTAGTACGCTCCTTACCTTGACAGCATTCAAAAGTTGCAATAAACTCACAATGCCCAAAAATATACGAACATGCTTAAAATGCTGTCTAGTTGAGGAAAATGCCTAGGTTTTGGGACACAGTCAAGACAGGAGTCACATCAGGCTTTAGAAAAATCACTTCACACAATTTGAAGTATAATCCCTATTGAAAAGACAAGAGGAAAAACTATGTTCTCATGCTTCTACAATTACAAAACAAAGCTGCAATTCACCAAAACAAAGCGATCAACACAGCTCACCATAACAATGACCTCACCGCAATGCTTCGGAAATAAAAAGATCCAGAATTGCACGCCAATCTACAAAGTCTAAAACATAAAACGAGAGCTGTTCACACTCTTTAAAATAAAAGCTCTAAAAGGGGGTTTACGCAGCGATGCCACAGAAGAACAATTTGGGTACCACAAAGAACCTTTCAGTGATCAGTTCTTCAGAGAACCATCAACATCAATAAAGAACCTTTATTTGTGCAGGACACCAATGCTGGCAAAACCGGCACTTAAAACCAATGGAGACGCTCCATAGCATAATGTAAACAGAAGCCTTTGTCATGGTGATGCAATGACTTGTTATAAGACACTAACAATTAACCATTCAACAGCAAGCACAGAGGATCTGCTGCACCCCCGTCCCACTAATCATCTGCTCTGGATCATTAATAAACGAACAGTAATCCAAGATTCATAACAATGGCCAGCATGTGCACCAGAGATCATGGGAAATTAATCCCAACATTCATTTATTTCAGGATTTCCCCCTTCACCCTCCTCTCAAGCTCAAGAACCCCCTGATGCCATGTATCAGGCAGATGGTCGGTAAAGCTGCAGGATATGGGGTGTTTTTGGGGCGGCTTACAAACAATCATAGAATTCAAGATGTCATGAAATCCACACTAAATTCTAAATGCATGTTATAGAGCTTATTGTGAACGATTCATCTGTGCATATGTTTCAGAATTTTTTATCAAAAACAGGACCTTCTGGTGGAAGACGTCATCAGAATATGGAAGTAAAGATCTGCTGCTACTTCTGTTTCATCGCAACTTTAAAATAAAAAACTCAAACCTGAAGCAACAATTGGTAAACAATCAGTGCATTTCCCCCCCTATGCAGTTATATGTATCAACTCTTGGAACATATAAAAAATAAATACAAATCTTTCATGCAACAGTTTCGTTATTAGTGTTCGATGTGTTTTCAATGGCCAATGCCAACACTGATATCTTGAAAGCAGGTTTGCAGATAAAACTTTTTACATCATTACATCATTTAAATATGAGAACAGTTTAATCATGGCAACAAAATTCTGGAAACAGACACGTTTTACCCAATATTAAACTGATACATCTAGATACCCAGATTAATTGATATGGTTTTAAAATGTCCAAATATCGGTTGATTTATCGATTTTTCACTACTTGTGCTATAGTATTTCTTATTGTAAGCTGCTTGGGAGCTTCGACTTAAATAATTGCAAGTTATTAACAACATGTCACAAAAGAATAACTAAGCTTCCTGAAATGGTTTACAGGCACATTTAATCTGTTAACAGCACTCCAGCATGACCAAGAGAGTCTTTGGCAATAAACAGCATTCCCTGACAGAGCTCAAGGACATGCTGAAAACTTTATGGTAGTTTCCATTAGGAAACACCTGCAGTTTTCCCCTCCTCTGGTGCTGGATGTATATTTAGCACACATCTCTGAGGCTGATGATACTCGGGGCAACTTTTTGAGTATCATCCACGTGTATCATCAGCCTGAGAGATGAAGCAATAACATTCAGTCTAAAGCTCAGATGACCGTCATAATGAGCAGTTTTAATGAGATACATGGCTGAATATGAAACATGTTTGGGCAACATCTCAATGTTCCTGTAGAAACATGTATCTGTCAATCACCACTGACTCATTCAGAGACATACAGCTCAATATTTTAAGATCACATTAGTTCAAACCATTAAAATATGATCCACTATCTCAAATACGTGCGTTGTATTTTTAAAGCTGCCGTGATAGAATGCATTGATACAGTATTTTAAATGCATGGTGATTCATCACGCATTTCCATGGAAAAGTCATGCAACTTCCTTACAGCTCTCATCTTTCAGTGAAAATGCCAAAAATAAACAACAGAGACCGGCTTTTATCACTTAAGACAGGTTTGTTGACATTTTATTCCCGTATTCTCTTTTTAAACAAGCACATAAACATCATATAAACAAAGCCCTCTCTCTCTCTCTCGCTCACTCACTCCCGTCTGGTTTCGAGAGTCTGGAATTGAAAAAAAAACAACATGAATAAACTCACCAGCGTTGAATGTGTGTGTCTAGGTGTGTGTCAGTAACTAGTCGTCTTCATTCAGGTTTCGCTCCGCGGCTGCAGGGGCGTGTACGCCGGTCCCAGCATCAGCTGGAGCTGGAGCTGCTTCTCATCCACGCGTCTTGGAATGTTCAGTTGAGAGGGATTCGCGGTTCAAAACAGCCAATCAGAGCGCAGATCTGAAATTCTCAATGGAAAGGGGCGGGGACTTGAGAGCAGGTGGGCGGTCCCTATTTCAATGCACACAGGACTGAAAACAAAAAGAGTAGAGAAGACATTAACATGGTTATTGTTTCATATATTTTTATGCCGAGATAAAAAGAATGTATAAGAAACACTGTATAGCTAACACATAATATTCTTTAATTCTTCAATTAAATATTTATTAAATAATATATAAGAATTATATTAAATAATTTTAAAAATAACATAAAAATGTCACGTTATTCTGTTATTAATGCTTTAATAAGATATTTAAGATCTCTCTGTGCCTATGGGGGATCTTTGTTTATTTGATGAGTAGGCCTATGTGCTTGTTTTAAAAGAGAATTTTATTAGAAAAATAATTAGATAGAATAAATATATAATATTTAATCATGTAAAAATTATATTGAATAATTTAATAAACAAACATGAAAATGTCGTGTGATTCTCATGCCAAAATATCTCCCTGGATCTCCCTGTAATTAATTTCAAAAACTCTGTAACACAGTTATGATTGGCCATTGGATATAAATTTGAGTCATAATCACAAAGCAGGATTTGTTTGTACAGGTAAAATCTGATTACGCCCTCTGGGTCACACGGGATTAAACCGGCCTCTCTCCACCCATAAAAACCCTCAAACAAACTCAGTTAATAAAAGAACATTTACAGGAGCTTTATAATAGAATTTTGAGGCCAGACATTTACATATTAATAAGCTTCACCAAAGGAATTTGCGAAAGGACGAATTTTACAGTAATAAAAAAAACATTCATGTTACTAATTTAATTCAGAAAGCTTGTCCATTGCGCCTCCATGTGGACGGTGTAAGGAAGAAACTTGGCGCCTACATCTCCCAGAAGTACTTGCGCGTGACGTCACGGCCGCAGCAACAGGAAGTGCTCCAACTGAGCCGTTGCTGTAAGATAAGGTAAGCTTTTCTCTTCATTTAAAATTATCCGCGGTGTTATTCGGAAATATAACAAAACAAAAAGTGTTTTTGGCTTCGTATTCGTATTTATGTACATGGCCTAGTATTTTATTAAAACAACTGGCGTGTTTATTTATGTAGAAGCTAATGCTAGGCTTCTTCCAAAACATTTGACACTTACGTTACCTTTCAGTTTTTCTGAAATCGAGACACATAATGTCTATAAATAATCCACAACATGACAGAAGTGGCAGGAAAACAGCTTTCCAGTGATCTGATCATCTGTAGAGTATAAGATTAGCTTTCTATTTTTTTCTATTCTATCTACTTGTTTTTCTTTGTGTGTGTGTGTAATATATATATATACACACCTTGCTACGTGTACTGCGTTAGGCTAACCGAGACTTGTCATTTGCACTTATATATTGTTGCTCTTTTGTTAGTTTTGACTGCTTTTATTGTCCTAATTTGTAAGTCGCTTTGAATAAAAGCGTCTGCTAAATGACTAAATAAATTAATAACAAATAAATAAGATTGTATTTAGGAACCCCTGAGCGCTGGGCCAGTTGCATAAACATAGCCACTGTGTTAAGGCGGTGTCTTAAGAACTAGTTTGACCAACTAGTTGTTAGCCAAGAGGTAATCAGACTACCTTTTGGATTCAGATGAGACCATTCTCCCTTGTTATAACTGACTTTAAGAAGTTATGACCAGTCTTAATGAGAAAAAATTAGATGACTAACTTTTTAAGTCTAGTCTAAGCGGTTTATGCAACCGGCCCCTGTGTGATCATGAGTTAAGTCACAGTCTTAAGTGTTTTTTGTGCTCTTCAGGAATGACCTGTACACTGGAGAAGGTGCTGGCCGATGCCAGATCACTGGTAGAGCGGCTCCGGGATCATGACGGTGCTGCTGAGATCCTGATCGAACAAAACACACTGCTGAACAAGAGAGTGGAGGCCATGAAACAGGTATCAGTGTTTGTCTAATGAACCAAATCACACTAATGAATCAAGTCTTACCCACACATTTCTTGTTCTTTCAGTACCAGGATGAGATTGAGGTGTTGAACCAGGTGGCGAGGCATCGGCCGCGCTCCACGTTGGTCATGGGCATCCAGCAGGAAAACCGGCAAATATGGGAACTGCAGCAGGAAAACAAAGGTGTTAGGAGGGTTTGCAATTAAAAGTTGTCGCTGGATGTCATTTTGAGGGCTGTTTTAAGTCTAAATCCGCACGCTTGTCTCGGCAGAGCTGCGCACGTCACTGGAGGAGCATCAGTCTGCGCTGGAGCTCATCATGAGCAAATACAGAGAGCAGGTGTTTCGCCTTCTGATGGCCAGCAAGAGAGACGATCCTGCTATCGTCACCCAGCTCAGAGAACAGCACACTAATGTCAGTCCCAGTGACGGATTTTATGAGATTCCCTCTAACGCTGGTGATCAAATAGTCATTCACTGTGTTTATGTCGCAGGAGATGCAGGCGCACATTGAGAAAATAAACGAAATGGCCACAGTGATGAGGAAAGCCATCGAGGTGGATGAAGGGCGACTGTGTGAGGATGAGGAGAGAATGAAACGTCTGGAGGTCAGACACACTAAATATACCACATTGAATTCGTTATTAAAATATATTGCAAACAATGGCACAAAATCAGTGTAAGAAAGATTAAAATAAACAATTATATTAGGCTGATATCACTTGAAGGCTTAATGCATGATCAGCACTTAAAAATTTTAGTCTGTTACTGATTACAAATTACATGAAGAAAATTGTAGTTAGTAACATTATCTATTAGATTACACATTTTAGGTAATGTAATCCGACTACGCTTTCATTACCTTTGACTTAACTTGTTTAACACATAGATTTAAAAGTCTTGCGTCATACTGATATATATATATATATATATATATATATTATTATTATTATTTTTTTTTTTTATGTAATATATTTAATATAAAAATAATTTAATGTCAATATATTACATTCTATTTTATTTGTTTACCTGCATATCATGTGGCCATTAACCAACATCCGAGACCTGTGAATGTGTTGTTAAATTATTGAAACAATAAAATCTTAAAGTCTCAGGGTGATTGGGTAAAGTAAATATTTAATATTTTAGGTTTTAAGGGGTTTGGCTGACAAAAAAGTAAATTACTGCCATTGTGTGAACATGTAATCAATAAACCCAGCTCAGAGAACAGCACACTAATGTCAGTCCCAGTGACGGATTTTATGAGATTCCCTCTAACGCTGGTGATCAAATAGTCATTCACTGTGTTTATGTCGCAGGAGATGCAGGCGCACATTGAGAAAATAAACGAAATGGCCACAGTGATGAGGAAAGCCATCGAGGTGGATGAAGGGCGACTGAGTGAGGATGAGGAGAGAATCAAACGTCTGAAGGTCAGACACACTAACTATACTGCAATAGGAGTCAGCGATCTGACCAATAATTTAGTTCACAATATGAGTCATTTTCTTTCACAAGTTATTTTTGATATTTGATCTTATATTCTTTATTAAATAGAGAACAAAGATGCAAAAATACAATATGAGAAAGATACAAATGACAGTGTATATTAGGCTGCTGTCACTTTATGCACAGTGCTTTTACTATTACTGATTACAAATTACATGAAGAAAATAGTAGTTAGTAGCATTATCTATTAGATAACACTTTATAGTTCATGTAATCTGACTACTCTTGGGTTACATTTGTTTATCACATGGATTTCAATAGGAAAACCTTGTACCATATTTATATATAAAAATACAAAGAGAAATAAAATATTTCATTGTGTTATCAAAAACATGAAGTGCATTAAACATCACATTATGTAAAGGTTTCCTAACCTAGGGTTCGTGAAGGAACTGCAAGGAGTTTATGAGTTGATGAAAAGCTAGAAATGAATTAAAACATGTAAATGTACAAATAAATAACTTTAAATTCATCAAAATAAAACACTTACTAAAAAAATAACTATATTTTCTATAGTTTTAATATATTAAAAAAAAGTACTGTAGTCTTGATTATTTTAATATTTTTATTTTAACTGATTATTATTTTGAGTATTTTAAAACATAATTTATTTTCATTTTATTTCATTTATCTCATTATTGAGTATTTTAAAATGTAATATAATTTTTTTATTTTTTATTTATCTGAATATTATTTTGAGTATTTTAAAACATAATATTAAGTTACAAGTACTACACAATCCACATCACATATAATCAGTTACTACCCAGCATGAAATAAATGGTCATACCGCCCAACCCTATAGTGCGATAAATGCAATACTTACAATGTAATCGTGATCTTATGGTTTATATGTTGATGTTGATTGTGCAGCTGGAGAACAGCGGTCTGCGAGAGCTGTTGGGAATCAGCCGCGAGGCGTTTCTGGTGCTGAAGCGAGACGACACGTCTGACAGCACATCTCTCTCGCCGCTGCTCACCAGCAAAGACGTCAGTCTGAGGAAGAGCTAAAGACCGTCAGAGATGAGTTTACAAACCATCGTTCAGAGCTGCCCTACAAATCCCACAATCCTCCATTACAGCGCACTCTGGATGTCCATCAGCCATTTAGCATGTGGGGTTTTGCAGGAAGGGCCTGTGGAATCTCTCAAACACTGAGGTCCGATTACTTTTCCATCTCTCAATCATCATGTCTTCAGTCTGGAAAAGTCAAATCGACTGAAAACACAATCATTTGTGGAATAAAAAAAAAAAAGATTTGGCATATTGTGAACGATTACTTTACCTGAACATGAGACTTTGGGGAATATCACAATATGCCATTTTAATGAAAAACTTTTTTTTTTTGCTTGTGTTTGTAACAGTGTTTTATGTGGGTATGAGTTTTATTGAAAGTGATTAAAAGCATTGAATGAACTGGCTGTGTTTTTCTCTAGTTCCATGGGTTGATAGTGTTGAATAAACTACTCAATACTTCAGGTTTTACAACATCTATAATTTAGTGTATTCAAATATCCAGCAGTGCATGTTATTGCATGCATAAGCACAAAATGCATTGCAAACGCTGCTTTATATTGACTTTAAGCTAATAATAAATAATATAAATGTAATTTAATTAATATAATTTTAAAATAAAAACAAAAACTTACTAAAAAGATGTATTTAATATATAATATTTTTTATTAAATTATTTTAAAATTGTTAAATTATATTTATGCAAAATCCAATGTGAAATTATTTTATTCACAATCTAATTAATTCCAGATGGAGAAAATCAAGTCCTACCTGATATTTTCGTTTCATTTAATATAGTTTCAATCATAATTATGTCACAAAATGCATTGCAAATGCTGTTTTATGTTGACTTTTAAGGCATCAAAGCAGTTTAGCATTATTAATAGCTTAATAAAACATTAATGACGGTTTGTCACATCAAACGTTCGCACATTTCTCGCATTCAATAAAAACAACATCAGATCTCATTCTAATCTGCCTCGGAATAGAAAACAATATCATTTAGGTGTTAAGGCACAAATGACAACTTTATTAAACATTTAATTATTTAGACAATTATTTAAATTTCATACAAAACAGAAATAATGCATACGGCTACCCCTTAAAAACTATTTTAACATCTCTATATGTTTTAAATGCTTTAGAAAAAGTTTGCTTCTGTGAGAGACACAAAGATCACATGAAGAAACCCTGAGAGGATACTAGAACTGAATCGATGGATAATGCAAAACTACTGATTTTGCAAAGCTGGAGTCTGTCAAAGATCCAACTTGGGTTTGTATCTCCTCAAGAGCTACATATCCATTTATAAAGCACAGAAAATGACTGAAAAACTCCACAGATTCTCAAGATTCATCTTACACTGCACTTAAAATCCTCATTATCGAGTGTTTTACACCAGCGCAGTGAAGCAGCAGTCAAATTCCCACAGGATCGCTGTCAAAATAAGCTCATTATTTCTATCATGAACTCCAAACCTCGGTGAGGATCCGCCGGGACTCATACATGCTCTCTTAGACACAGAAAACACTCAAACATCAGCCGTAGAGGCTTACAGTGGCTACTAATGAACACCGGTTCATTGTCTTATACATTCATTTTATTGGTGAACATCTTTAAAAATCACTCATTCACTCATATACTAACCAGACGTAGTAAAAAAAAGTTAAAAAATCTGTACTGAATGTTTCCTCTAAGCTGCTAAAATGCATCTAAAATCACGCTGTGGCAGCTGATGTATATAGTAGAGGTCAGTTGCTTAACATTTATCTGAAAACAGCAATGGGATCAAGCACTGCTGGGAACCTACACAAACACACACACACACACATACACAAGTGCATAAAGTCAGTCTCACACTGTGTGTGAGCTGCTCTTTTAACCTCCATCGGCTGCTCATCTGAGTCTTTAGGCTCTAAAAATCGAGCTCAATCCTCATGTATGTTGCTCCACAGGCTTGAGCAGCCGTTATCTGGAGGAGAAGGACTAACAGTGAACTAACTGACTTCAAGTCAAAGGTCAAAGGTTAAAGTAGTAGAGGTGTGGTTTCGCCGGCAGGTTCTGTGCACTGTGCGAGCTGGTGAATACGTCCGAGGATTCGGGCTGATAAAGATGGCTTGTGGTGGCTGGGATCCAGAACGTTGGTCTTCCTGCGCTCTCGTTCTTGCTTCCACATGACGTATGGGCTTGGCGGGAAAAACGGACGTGATTTCTCCCGATACAGCTGCATGACGATCCCCGAAACCCCCAGAACGACCCACACAGTGATCATAATGAAATCTGGAGAGGCGAAACATCAGACATAACCAATACATCGATAAGTCTGAGCGTCAGACCCAAGGATTAAAGCAAAAAAACTATTTGACTGAAAACTGATTTTAAGCTACATTATATTCCTTTAAACATCATTTTATTTAAAGGGGTGGTTGATTATGATTTCACTTTTTGAACTTTAGTTAGTGTGTAATGTTGCTGTTAGAGCATAAACAATGTCTGCAAAGTTACGACACAAACGGAGATATTTTCTTTTAAAGAAATCGCTGTTTAAGGACTACAAAAAACGGCTGGTAGGGACTACAACAAGCTTCTTCCTGGGTTTGTGACATCACTAACCCTGATGTTTACATAAACCCCGCCCCCGGGAACAAGCAAATACCCGTAATACTAAGGGGGCGTGACGTTCCCGAACAACGTGTACTAGGCAGTTAGTGAATCACAAACACACTGAGCCCACTAACCAATCAGAGCCCATTGCGTATTTTTGAGGGAGGGGCTTCATAGAACCAGGAACTCAACAGACCGCTTTGACGAGAATGGATGGTCAGCGGTGTAGAATAAAGGTAAAATATGTGAAAATAATGCCTTTTTTTTTTTTTTTTAAACGAAGCATGAACACGTTACACTGCGCCCCATAAACACAATCAAGCTTTCGAAAAAAGCTGAAAAAAATACTCAAGACCAATAAAAAGGAAAAAGAACTTTCCATGCCAGTTTGTGTAATTTCAAAGCTATTTTCAATCTATGAATCATCGTAATTACGATTATTAATGTTGATTAGTATAGTTTTTCGTGGGAAAACAGCACGTTTTCGTATGCTGAACAGACAAAATGAGCTGAGAAAATCATTTATGAATTAGTTTGTGTTTTTATACATAAAAAAATTAAGACTTCACAAAATCAAGACTTTAGCAACATTAAAAAAACCTATTTAAACTGGGAATAAATTGTATACAGAAAGCGAGCGAAGAACTTTTGCTCCACGTATAATAAAATACATAAATAAAATAATTTAATTAATTAATTAATACAATAATAATAATAAATTAATAAAATAAATAAACGTTTGAGCACTGAAGCGCTCCAGAAGTTACTCTCACAAAACTCCTGTTATAGTCAATGGAAAAGTCTACAAAATCTATGAATGAATCTCTTAATTCAGTTGGTCTTATTATACATCCCTAGTAGCGACGGAGAACTTCACTCCCTGCACACCTACCGATATCCTGCAGCGGTACAGAGATAAACGCTCGGCTGAAGTTGTGGTTGAGGAGGCGTTTGAGGACATCCAGCGTGATGTAGGACAGACTGGTATAAGTGTAGGCGTTGACGGCCAGGACCACTGCATACGCGCCAACCACACCACATGTAAATATATTGCCCTGAAACATACCGATAAACGTGTGCATTTTATTTGGGTGCTGGATATGAGCTCACATTAAATGTATTTTTCTGTATCTCACCTCTCTAGGCCACCTGATGAAGAACAAGGGAACAAACACCATAATGCAAGCAAACACCACCCAGAACACCACATCATTATGGAATATAGGAAGATCACCTGGAGGAGAAAAAAAAAGAGAGATTTAACACATTTTACCAGAGCTACAACTAATCGATCAAATCAATAGTTATCATCAATAATAATGAAAATGACAACAAAATTGAATGCATCTGAAATGTAGAGGAGGACAAGCCAAGTTACATGTTTACATAGCGCTTTATGCAATATAGTTTGTTTCAAAGCAGCTTCGCTTTAATAAACAGGATCTTCATCAATTATGTAACATTACATTTCAGCAGAAAAGCAGCTCTACAATAATGTCATTGTTCAGCTCAATACAGTTCAACACTGGTGTTAATGTTACAAAGTTAATGTCATTTTCCGGCTCAATTCAGTTCAAATTTTGTTTTGTGCAAAACCCAAGTTATTCTAAACAAGAGACATGCTTTATATTGACATCTTCATGAAATTAAAATTCACCCAATCTATTTTCAAAATGCATGTTATAGACTATATTTTGAACAATTCATCCGTGCATGCATTTAATAACAAAAAAATGTTTTGTACTCTTAGCATTTAATCAAAATGTCATAACTGGACCTCTGGTGTCATATGCAGTACTTAAGTCTGTTTAAAACTCCGCCTCTGCAAACTCACGTTCATCTGCATACACTTTTGAGTGCCACGCCCACATCTAAACATCCCATCAACAACTACAACTTGCAGCCCTACATTTCACCACCAAGAATATAAAGAGATTATAAAGAGATCATTCCGAACGGATGATGAAACAACATCCCGTTCACAATACAATCAGGATACATGCAGGTTTCAAACATGATTTCTTACCAAGTGGAGTGAAGAAGGCAATGGATGAGATGAGAAATCCAAGAATGAGTCCTACCACCAACACACAGACCATGACCGAACCGAACCGCCACCAGCTCATCACCATGGCCACGCCCCCGACCACGCCCATCAGCGCTGTCAGAGCCAATCGAACTGCAGAGAGACAGTCAGTCAACAAATTGTTTAAAGACACTCCAGGTGAAAAAGATACAATTATAACTAATAGATATCAGTTGACTAATCAGAGTAAACTAAAAGTTGTTTTGCATTACAAATGTTATAATATGCAAATTAGGCATTATATGCACTACTTTGCATAATTTTCCATAACCGAAAATTAAAACAGGTTTAAATTATTGTTTCATTTTGTTGACATGAGTGATTTTGGATCTCTTTTTATCAATCTACAAATCAGAAAATACTGGCAACAGTCTGAAAAAAAAAACTTTTTCACCATGATTTAAGGAATAAAATCTTATATAGATCAGGAGAATGATATATGAACAAACCCCTTAGTAAAAACCTTCAGAATACAGATAGAAATAAAACTGTAAAGTTTGATGTAAGTGCTGCTGAAATGGAGAAAAACTCATAATGAGAAACAGCCTTTAAAGATACGCATTGCATTTCAAATCTACAGATGCAAATAGATAAAAAGTGCTATAGAATAAACATTTAAATGTGTATTTTGGATGTTTTCTATCCACTAGTCTGACAGAAGACAAGTTGTGGATGCAAAATAGCCCAAAATTGACCTGTGCATGAAAAAAAAAAAAGGTTTTGCCTGTAATGTCTTGACTTAAAAAATGTTTTAAGAACAAACTTGAGCTACGATTGATCTGATTAATCAGCTGTAGGTTGAGTCATGAGTTGTTATCCATCTCAGAGAACCAAAAATGCTCTTCCTCATTTCAGCCATGCCTGTCCTGTAAACACGCAAACAGCTGACAAACAGCTCTACACGATGCATTTGATTGGGACAGACTGGTTTGACACCTCCAGCTGAAATCCACAGCACATGATTTGAGCTGCAGCAGCATGACTCTAATCTTCAGAGTTACGGCACAACAAAAACCTCAGTCCACTGTGACGGGAGCTGCTTTCTGCACTCGTGACGGCTAATGAGATTCATTGCTGCCAGAACCAGTTTGTGTAGCCAATTTCAGTCAAATTAAACTTGAAAAACATTGGAAAAACTCGACTTCTGGGGACATGAACTATTCATGGGTATGCAGACATCAGCTCAGTGTAAACGCTACAAATCATTTAACATGAAACTCTATCTAAGAGGTGATCAGAAACTTTTTAGAAACGGGTTTAGGCAGACACTAGTTGTTTTGGTCTAATTTTACAGTGATTCACTACATGTGTAACTCTGCATTGGTGACTGTAATGGACTCACTGTCGTATTCCAGCGCTGTGGTTCTGGTGATCAGAACAAAGAAGATAAACGCCATAAAGCAGAATCCCATACAGAACAGCTCTGAGAAGACACAGAAATAGACATTTTAATGGTAACATTAGGTGCGTTACATGCACCAATCTCCTTCAGAATCAGTCTTATTTTAGTATCTCTACTATTACAGTTTTTATTCATATTTTTAATGTTTTTATTTTTGAAATATTCGCTTTCATTTTAATTGTCGTAAAATTTTTCGTTAATTTTGTGTTTTTGTCATTTTTATTATATATTTTTTATATCGTCTATGTAGTTTTTTAATTATTTTTATCATTAAATAAGAATGAGATTTAGCTATTTTAGTATATATATATATATAAACTAAATGAAAATAAGAAATGTTGCTTTGGCAACTAGCTGAAATAAAATAAGTTTCTTTTTTATATTTGAATTTATTTTAGTTGATATTTATTTCAGGTTACAATAAAATCTAAAATTGATGGTTTTAGCTTGAGTTGACATAATCATGTAGATAAGAGTTATGCTAACAGATCATTATTGAGTTTAACAAGGCTCCTAATTTAAACAGGTCATATAATGAGAAATTGAAATTAAATAAGAGTTTAAAGCGGCCAAAAAGACCATTTACTGAAACTAAACAGCACAAATGGCTCATTTCACAGTTTATTATATTATTTAGCTTCACCTAATACATTAACAAAGCACCATTAATCATCTCACATGTTCACAGAAGTCTTAATGACACAGCTGCAAAAATGTTGTTTCATTCGAATGGAGAGAGGGCTGAAATGGTCATGAAACACTGAATGGACTGTTTGTTGTGCAAGCAGCCTTGACTAACATTGCAAGCAGACATCAGGGAAGAAATGATGCATCATATGACCCCTTTAAAAATTTAGTACTGAAGTAACTATAAAATTTGTTGACCTCCGACTCTTTAAACCTCTAGAAAAGACTTCCCCAACCTAAAACACTTGGGGCATCTTTAGTAGATCAACAGTTATTAATAGCAGTAACGTGGTGCGTTTCTAAGAAAAGCAAGACAAACATCACTGACCACATTTGAAGAAGCGGTGACCCACAAAACACACTAACAGCCCAGCCAAACCGATCACAGTGAAAAACACTTTGCTAGAAACTCTCCCTGCGAAAACGAGAGAGAAAACAGATTTGTACATTGAAATAAATACCATGTCAAATCTGTCACAGAAACTGTTCAGAAGCTAAAGAAAAAAAATTTTTTTAAGTAGGTTTTAAAAGTGGCAGATGATCTCACATTTGAAAGGAACTTCTAAAATTATGAATAAAATAACGCAGCATTAGTCCTGATTTCCGTTCATCTTCTCACCTAAATCGCTGCATCCGTCCAGCGTGGAGTTGAAGCTGCAGGCGTATGTGTGGACGGGGATGTAGGACGCTGACGTGTTCAACACTGGATCTCTCACAATTACACTGAAAATCACCCCCTGACCGGGCAGAGAGCTGAAGAAGAACTGTGTCCGGTCATGAGAGGATAAAGACACCACCTGAAGGAGCGAAAATAAATGATAAACTAAGGGGGTTTCAGACCCGTAAATCGACTGCTTTGTTCAGAAACAGGGACTTAATTACATATATATTGTATTTATATTACATATATACAGTACCGCTCAAAAGTTTGGGATCAGTAAGGCTTGTAATGTTTTTTAAAGAAGTCTCTTCTGCTCATCAAGGCTGCATTTATTTGATCAAAAATACAGAAAAAAAAAACTGTAATCTTGCTAAATGTTATTACAATATAAAATAATGGCTTTAAAATATTATTTATTTCTGTAATGCAAAGCTGAATTTCCATCATCATTACTCCAGTATAAAGTGTCACATGATCTTCAGAAATCATTCTAATATGCTGATTTATTATTAGAATTATCAATGTTGGCAACAGTTGTGCTGCCAAATATTTTTTTGGCAACTGCGATACTTTTTTCAGGATTCTTTGATGAATAAAAAGTTAAAAAGAACAGAATTTATTCAAAATATTTTCTAACAATATAAATCTTTGCTATCACTTCTTATCAATTTAACACATCCTTGCTGAGTAAAAGTTTTAATTTCTTTCAAAAAAAAGAAAAAAAAGAAAAAGAAATACAAATGTACTGACCCCAAACTTTTGAACGATAGTGTATATTGTTAGAAAATATTTCTATTTTAAATAAATGCTCTTCTTTTAACTTTTTATTCATCAAAGAATCCTGAAAAAAAAGTATCACAGGTTCCAAAAAAATATTAAGCAGCAACAGTTTCCAGCACTGATAATAAATCAGCATATTAGAATGATTTCTGAAGATCATGTGACTCTGAAGACTGGAGTAATGATGCTGAAAATACAGCTTTGATCACAGAAATAAATTAGATTTTAAAGGATATTAAAATAGAAACCATTATTTTATATTGTAATAACATTTTGCAATACTGTTTTTTCTGTATATTTGATCAAATATCACACACACACACACACACACACACACACGCACACACTTCCATTTATATATTATATGTTTTGAATGTTTGAGTGTGCATATGTTAAGAGAGTTCAGGCGATCGTGAACCGATTGTTTCAGTGCGGATCCAAGCGCGACTGCTGTGTACATCTATGCCTAAAAGAACCAAACTAAGGGAGATAAAGTATCAGGTTATGAAAACGCACTAAAAAAACGTGCGTTAACAGATAACAGAAAGGAGTAAGAAAGGACAGAGAGAGAGATTTCACACACCTTTCTGCTGTTGTCCTGCACATTCTTCACATTGGCCGCTCTCTCCAAACTGCTGATCAGACTCTGCTCTGATAGGTCGCCTTCCGGCAGGAAGTACTGATACAGCTCATACACCAATCGCCAACGAGTGCTGGAGCCCATGTCCACGTCACACGCTGGCGGACTCTCCCCTCTGAAAAATAGCATCTGATTTAGACTGATCTAGACTGATTTAGATTTGATCTTCCAGGCCTGGAAAACAACATTTTTAAAGTGCCCCTATTATGGATTTTTGAAAATTACCTTTCATGCAGTGTGTAACACATCCTGCAAAGTTTTAAATCTGAAAGTGCACCGTGTATAAAGTTACTGTCTCTCAAAAGAAAAAGTTGACTCTGAATCACTGAAACGAGTCGTTTTTAAAAAGAATCCCAAGCCGTTTCATGTTGACTATTGCCCGCCCACTTGTTGGTCTTTTCATGTTGGTGTGAATGAAAATGCAAACTCATTCTTTGCCACTAGGTGCCGCTTTTGGAGCGGTAAAAATAGCGGTTTCCCCGGTAATAACACTGTACACAAAGCAGCACTGCGCTCACAAAAGCTGCTTTATCAGGCATTTACAGGCATGATCCAGACCATCAGATCAGACCAATCACCGCAGATTAGCGTCACGCAAAGGAGGGGTTTGGAAAAATTAATCGTTGAGCGAATCATTTGGGAGTCGTTGAGCAAGTAAGGTAAAAAAAAATGCATATTATAAGACAATGAAAGTGTTTTTTGACCTTGCATGCATGTCAACCTGTTGTTGGGGACTCCAATGAACCTCTCATTACACATAATAGGGGCACTTTTAGGGTCATTAAACACTAAACTACATTAGAGAGATTTGAGATTTAAACAGAGGTGTTTGTGATGCACATCACAGAAGACAATATTAATATTTATTTCAATTGTTAGGGAAATCTGGTTTATTTTTGCCTTCTGGGTTTAAAGTCTTCATTAGGATGTGATGTTTTAAAAGCAACAGCGCGTTCATATATATACATATATTTGAATGCAAGCAGCTGTGCATTATATTATAGCTGTCACAGAATGTGTGTGTATTTGTGTAATTTACTATGAGCTTAAAAAACCCATGTATAATATATTTGTTAATTTTGTTGTATGTAATGTTGAATTGCAGCATGCATTTGCAGCATGCATTTTAAAAGTCCAAGACTTCATTAAATTCCTCTCACCTTCCATATCCGATGTTAGCGGGCGCAAAGGTAATCGTGGTCTCAAACAGGTTGTATTGCAGGTAGATGTTTGGATCAATCTCCAGCGGGAATTCCTGATTGCAGGCTCCAGGAACGGGATCTGCACAGACATTTCACATACACATTGAATGTACAGTATTCCAGTGTACAGTCTGTTAATGAGAGCGTTTGTGTTGTGGCATGCAACAAGTAAAGAGTTAGTTCTCTAACCAGCGCTGGTGTACGGCAAAATCACACCAACTCCTGCTGCGCTGCTCCCGTCGGGCGTCTTCAGGAACCACGAGACAGTGGTCTGGCTCAGTGTCAAGGTGGATAACAGACCAGCATCTGCTGCCGTGACCGAAAAACCATAAAGTGGGATCTGACCAATACACAAAAAAACACAGCCTATGAATGGACAGCTTCACTCAGTCCCTCTAGATGGATAAAGGTCAACCATTCAAGTCCTGTCCTACATTCACTTGGTTTTACTTGGAATTACACCAGACTAGACTGCAACAGTTAGTAAAAATCCCATTCATTTTCTCCACAGGTGTATTGATATTTAACAATAACTTATAAACCATTAAAGACGGGCCTACACTGTTGATAATCAGTGGTGATTATTTCAACAGCAGAATTCCAGATGAAAACCTACATTACGGAGAAACCTCCACCAATCTGAGACTCAAATGCAAAACATATTTAAATCATCTTTAAATCAATAGTATTGTTTTTTATTTGATTATGTCATTCACATTGCTTCACAGGATTGCAGTTTGTTCCCTCATTACGGCCGTTATATACACTATATCTTGTATTTTTGTCTTTGTCAAAGTTAGTAATGTTGTAATTCACCTGGCTACTTTGGCTCATGGCTTGTAACTCTTTAAAGACTTGTAGATTGAAGCTTGTAATCCCTTTAGATACTTTTTAAATCAGTGTTTAGTATTATTTATAACCAAGGTAGTGGATATTCTTCCTGGGGTCCAACAAGTTACAAAAAAAAGTTACAAAAAAAAAAGTTACAAAAAAAAAATTACAAAAAAAAAAAAAAAAGGTTTGATTTATTTTTAATTCAGTTTTAGTTTATTTATTTCCAGTTAGTTATTTTAGTACTTGTACTTAAAACAAACAACTTAACTAAAACAAGTATTTATTTATTTCAATTAACAACATTTTTTACTGTTTCTGCTTTAATGTTATTTAACAATAACTCCGTTTTAAATATCCGTGTGAAAAATGAATAGGAAAAATAGTAACGGAACCAAGGCCACTGAAAAAGTGGGCGGCACTAATGCACACTGTACAGAAGCAAGATTTGTTTCGAACAGCATTTCATATTGACTTTAACTCTGTGTCTGAACTGGGGGTTTGTGCTCAGTGCACTACAGCTGCATGACTGTTGATGTTATGAAAAGAATGCATGAAGGGGTGTGTGTGTGTGTGTGTGTGTGTGTGCTGCGCTAACCAACCGGGACAGGGACAGGTCACTCTGTCACAATCAGCTACATTATAACTTATCAAATGTTCAGTTTGTGTCAGGTTTTCAGCATTCACTCATCCTTATTCTTATTTGTTGCGGATTAAGAAATAATTAGGAAATTGCAAATATGATTCTAAATGGCCATACTGAGTTTGATGAACCTAGATTATTTATAAACAGGGGTTAATCTTTGCTCTCTATTGCAAACACTCCATTTCATCCTAATCTTTGTCCTTTGTGTGGATCTCTGGTGAAAGCAGGTGGGATTATTGACATTTACTTATGTAAATTCTGTGAAAGGTAATGTTTTATGCCTGAGTGGTGACATTTCTGAGGATGTTGTGAAATTGCTTTATGAAACAGCAGAGAGAATAGAAGAGTCTTTTTCTGTTCTCCAGGTCTGGGATATTTTGACTACCAGGTCAAAAGTTGGTCAGCGTTAACTTAGGAAAGCCTATGGTAAATGTCAGAGAGAGAGAGAGAGAGAGTGTATGCCTGTGAAACAGCACTGCTGTGTGTGTGGGATCTCTTACTGGTGTATATGAAAGTGTAACATTGCGGTGATGCGTATGAAACTGCAGGGTTAAGAAGGAAACATCAGCGGGAATCCGGGAAACGACGGCTTGAACCGTACCGTTGACTGGGACACTCACATTCTGGAAGGTTCCCAGTGAAAACATCACACGGTCTGCAAAACACATACACGTTATTATAATATAATCTTAATTTATGAGCCCAGGAGCTGTTTTCTCCATTTTTTTTGCAACCGTATATTTTTTCTAAAAATAAAAATACACTCAGAGTTCTAGACTCATTCTTCCCACTGGCTGCACTAGTGCGACTAACTTACTCAGTTGTTGCACGTTTTTTTTTTTTTTTTCTCTACAAAATGGGATTAATCTACGTAGTTTATGGCATGCAGGATAAAAATAGTAGGCTAAATCGTGTGCACGATTTACTAATTCGTTCCCTCGATTTGCTAAATTGTGCACACGATTTATAAATCAAGAGAACGAATTAGTAAATTGTGCGCACGATTTAGCAAATCGAGGGAACAAAATAGTAATCGTGTGCACGTTTTAGTACATCGAGGGAACGAATTAGTAAATCGTGCGCACGATTTATTTATTTTGTCTTGCATGTCATGTGAGGGGCTCCGTATTAATCAATGCATGCTGATGAATGGTTTTTCCATTATCATAGTTTATAGTAATATGGTAACAAAAGTGGGATTAACATACAACCTGTTCTTTTTCATCAGTATTATTAGTTTATTAACGAATAAGACGAGGCATGGAATTCCCCACATGCTGTATTATATATATCGACTAATAAATTACAGAAAGTTTAGCAAACACTGAGGAATCAAATACATTTTTTTTTTTTAAAGAAAACCTCCATAGCGTAACGTGAGGTAAACAGCAAAGATAACGGGCTTTTCAAAATTAAAACAAAAAGGAAAGTAAAACTAAATTGGCTGTCGGTGGCATTTCCCAAGAAAACAAACATATTCAATTCCTCTGCTCAACTTCGTCTTTTACTTTACTTCTACATTTTGCTTGAAAACCAAATCCTCCATCCACCATCGTTTCCATTTTTGCCACACGCACTTTTGCGATCATGCTGACGCGGCGAGTATAAACCAAGGCTATACACCTGAAACAGAGCACACACTTTGGAGCAGTGCAGACCATGCACTCACACAAATGCGACCATGTCATTTTGGTCACAGCCTAGAGCCCTGACACTGTGTGATTATTTATGTATATTAATTTCTGACAAATCTATATATCTCTTCTCATTTAAAGGGGTCATATGATGCGATTTCAAGTTTTCCTTTCTCTTTGGAGTGTTACAAGCTGTTCGTGCATAGATAAGATCCCTAAAGTTGCAAAGACTAAAGTCTCAAACCCAAAGAGATATTCTTTATAAAAGTTAAGACTCGTCCACGCCCTCCTAAAACGGCTCGTTCTAACACGCCCCCACGTCTACGTCACGATGTGGGAAGATTTGCATAACACCGCCCAAATGTTCACGCAAAGAAAGAAGGCGTAACTTTATTGTTGCAGCCGCCGCCATGTTGTGAAGACCCTGTGTGTTTCGTTGCAAAAGCGAAAATACTTTGTTTGGTCTTCCAAAACAGGACAAGACTAGAACTCAGTGGTTAAGTTGTATTTTTCAACACTGTTCCAGAACAGTTCAACCCAAATATTCAGATGTGTGCAGCGCATTTTATGGAGGACTGTTTCCTGATCCTGGGACAGTAGACTACAATGCCGGCTGTTCTGACTCACAGCCTGCAAGTATGTTTTTATATTTAAAGGATTTGCCACTGAAGATTCAAACGCAAGTTTTGGGCAGTGTAGAGTGGCACTTGTTGTTTGTAATTTCTCCGATCACAAATGCAGACATGGCTTTATGTTTATGCGGCGCGATGCAATGCTAAAAAGACAGTATAATTCATTATAATCCGTAATTATGTCCCCACTGGATGCAACAAATGCCTCGTTTATAATGGGTTTTAATGTTTTTGTCTCGTCACTCCGGACGGACACGACATCACAGTATGGTAACATTTCCGTCACACGCTTGAGGTATTCGGCCAATCACAACGCACTGGATAGCCGGCCAATCAGAGAACACCTTGCTTTTCAGACCGATGAGCTTTGTAAAAATTGCTGCGTTTCAGAAAGGCGGGGCATAGGGGAGAAACAATAATGTACAGTATGTGGAAAATAATGTGTTTTTTGAACGTTAAACTGCATAAACATTTCATTACACCAAATAATGTTCTTTTTAGCAACATCATATGACCCCTTTAAACTGAAAGCAGTCAGTGACCGCCTGCAGGAAGAGACACCACTGAACACTTCAAATAAGGAAGTGGCTTTTGACTGTTGTGATTTGGTGTAGAAAGATGTTGCTATGACTTCCTGCCTGACTGTGAAATCTGACCTGATAATCAAGTCATCTGATTTCACAATGACTCACACCTGCTGTGCGTCAAAACTACACTGAAAAACTCTGGATGAGTGCAAACCTGCAACTGCAAGATGCTGCCTTCACATGCAGTTCACGGATGTAGGAAGGCATTTTTGTGTTTCCTTTATTCCATTGTACAGCTAAATTTCTCGAAATATGCTTTGAAACCACTAAATATTTACTTGTTTTTCTCTAAAACTCCTTCTACATTGTTTTGCAAACAGTTTTAACGTTCCGTCCCCAGTTAGTTTGTTCAAGTTTTGTGGTTTGCAGAGATCTTGAAGATTGAAATCACTTCCCTGCTCTGGAACAATCTCTCTTTCTCTCTTTTAGGAATGTGGAAATAGTCTCTAAATTGCATCTCATGGATTGCTGCTCTGTTTCAATGTCGTCTGTGCATCGTAAGCAGGAATGAGGAGAATTAAAAGAGGAAAAAACACAATGAAAATGCGACACTTACAAAATACCAGAACAATATGCAGAGGCACAAAATCACAACTGACAGATGCTAAAAACAGACTTTTCCTTGACAGGCAAGAGATCATCAAATGCTCCAAACATCAGAAAAAAAACAGAAGCATTTTACTACAGATCTACTGTTTCCTTAACCCTATAAAGCCTATGGTATTATATTTGATATATGTGACCCTGGAGCACAAAACCAGTCATAAGGGTCAATTTCTCGAAATTGAGATTTATACACCATCTGAAAGCTGAATAAATAAGCTTTCCGTTGATGTATGGTTTGTTAGGATTGGACAATATCTGGCTGAGATACAACTATTTAAATAAATAAAAAAATCTAATCAATAAAAGATCAAAATATTGAAAAAATCTCCTTTAAAGTTGTCCAAATTAAGTTCTTAGCAATGCATATTACTAATCAAAAATTAAGTTTTGATATATTCACGGTAGGAAATTTACAAAACATCTTCATGGAACATGATCTTTACTTAATATCCTAATGATTTTTGGCATAAAAAAAATCAATAATTTTGACTCATAAAATGTTTTTTTTGGCTATTGCTAAAAATATACCTGTGCTACTTAAGACTGGTTTTGTGCTCCAGGCTCACATATACACTTTTTGGGCCTCTAAATTAACAACAATATACTGAGCCATAAAAGCCTGATGTATCAAATATGATACAAAAAATAAAACACATATGCAAACATCTTTTATATATTTTGTCTAAAGGTTCAATAAACTGTTCCATTTCATTTTTTTTTTTTTTTTTTTTGCTTGGTTAAGACCCC
>NW_015551074.1:114049-150567 GCF_001515605.1 Sinocyclocheilus anshuiensis | reverse complement strand
GTTCCTTTTCTTTTTTTTTTTTTTTTTTTTTGCATGGTTAAGACCCTCTCTGGGGTTAAGTGAGCAAATCTGTTCAGCCCATGCTCTCACAAATTAGTTTATTCATAAAGAATACAGGCAGAAAATTAGATTAAAAGACCTCAGGGTGAATTTAGTGGGAGGTTTACGTTGAAATAATATGAATTTGACCCTGAAATCACCATGGTTAGTTATAAAATCATTATTAAATCAAGATCAATTCAGTATTCATGTGTTGGTAAATCATGCCAGCTGTCTCAGAACTCAAGCAAAAGTCATTTGTTAAACGCAGAGAAGATGTTTTGTTTACTCACTCTCATCCTGAGCGCGCAGGGAACTGACCCACGACAAGACGAGCAAAACCAAGCATTCTCTCTTCAGTGGCATTTTTCCCGGATCAGTCCAGTCCATAAACACGCTCTAGCAGCAGCGATCAGATTCGGGACTCATGCTGAAGCTTCGCGTTGAGCCCCCGGAAGTGTCACTCTCTCCTCGGTTGCGCTACAATGCAACAACTTTTGAGTGGAACGTTTCGTCTGTAGTGCGCAGGCGCGACTGTATGGTGTCACGTGATGTCGCTTTAAACAGGCTCGGCGGAAACGGAAAAGGATGACATACTGGATTAATATAGATAGTCATCCAGTTAAGAAAGTTCTGAAGGATTGCTGGGAGTATGAGTATAAAAAACTATCAAGCTTTGGATGGACTGCCGATGAGGAGGCACAGAATATGGGAATTAGTGACATCAATATTGCCCCTTCTGTGGCAACTTCAGCAATTCCTCCTTGGCTTTTCCCTATGCCTGTAGTTGACATTCAGCTATATGAAGAAAAACATAACAAGGAAATAAGTATGTTAGCAAATATAGCAGTGCAGCAATACATTGAACAAACGTATTATAGCATATTGCAAATATACATGGATGGCTCTAAATATGGAATAACAGCAGCAGCAGTCTACATACCCCAATTCAAAGTCAAAATTTCAAAAAGAATTTCTGATCACATATCTGTTTATACGACAGAGACAATAGCAATATTCCTAGCTCTTCAGTGGATAGAAGAAGTACAGCCAATAAGGTCAGTAATTTGTACAGACTCCCTTTCAGTTTTAAATAGCTTGCTAAGTGGAATTTCAACAGCAAGGCAAGATATGATTTTTGAAGTGATGCAGTCTATTTAGAATAAGACAATCTGGTCTGATGGTAAATTTCCTGTGGGTACCATCACATATGAGTGTGGAAGGAAACGAGGAAGCAGACCATCTGGCTAAACAGGCTCTGAAACATGCACAAACTGACATTAAAGTGTGAATGAGTAAAGGGTCATTTACTTCTGTAAAGCAGAAGTAAAAGGGTTAATTGCAAATGAAATAAGAAAGAAATGGCAGAAGGAGTGGGATAGTGGAACAAAAGGTAGACACTTTCATCATGTTCAAGAGAAAGTAGGTCAAGAAAGAAGAAAGTTTGGCAACAGGAAAGAAGACGTTTTAATGTCAAGAATGCGTATTGGACATTGTCTGTTAAATCAGTGTCTGTATAGAATGGGGAAGCATGAAACTGGAAAGTGTGACAAATGTGGTCATGCAGAATCAGTAGAACATGTACTTATAGAGTGTGTTGCATATGAAGGAGCAAGATTTCAACTAATTCAAGCTTTAGGATCGTTCGGAATAAATCATTTGTCACTTCAGGTTCTGTTAGGAAATGGCCTGAAGCAATCAAGAATATTTCATGAATTGATTATTTTCTTAAAAGAAACAAGGCTGATAAATAGAATTTAGGATACAGTTGTAGTAAATAAAGCGGAAATATTTTGTAATAATATTTTTTTTTTTGGCTATAGTTCTCAAACTTCCAATCATTATGCGCTCCACACTCCTATCCAGTAGGTGGCGGGAATGCACCATTTAAGTTGGTTTGCCAACACCAGAAGAAGAAGAAACTGAAAAGGTGAAGGTGAAGGACTTCAATAGCCAAATATGAATGGGGAGCAAGGAAAAGTGCACTGTTACATGTATATCAAGCCTTAATACAGTCTAGTATAGACTATGGGTGTGCAGTGTATGGTGCTGCATCAAAATCAGAATTAAAGAAACTGACAGAATTAACTGCTATAATAGTAGGATTGCAGTGGGTAGAACAGATTAAGCCAAATAGGACTCCGACTGTAATTTGCTCAGATTCTTCATCAGCTCTTAAAAGTATATTGTCGACAAAAACTGATAGAGAAGACCTGCTAGTAGAAATGTATACATTACTGTACAGACTGAAAATAGAGGGTATAATCGTATACTTTTGTTGGGTACCGGCACATATTAAATCATGTTAAATTATTAAAAATTATAGTAGGGAATGAAACAGCGGATAAATTAGCAAAAGAAGCTTTAAAGAAAAACTTGGTGGATGTTAAGGTACCTCTGGGAAGGAATGAGATCAAATCAGTAATTAATAGGGAAATAATATGAATATGGCAACAAATAAGGGAAAATAGCAGCACAGGTAGGTGGTATTATAATATTGTAAAATGAGTAGGGAAAAAAGAACAGTTTTATGGAAGACAGAAAGGAAGAAGTAATTTCAACACTTGCATTAATGGGGAAGCATGAAAATGGTATGTGTGATGTTTTTGAAACAGTAGAGCATGTGCTCTTTAAATGTAGTAAATATGAAGATCAGCGTAACAGTCTTTTGAGCAATATAAGGGACAGACCAGTGAGTGTCGTGGACCTTCTGGGAAAGGGTTTGAGTGATAGTCAGATCAGCCATGTGCGCAAGATATACAGTAGGTGGCGGTAATACTCCTAATGAGTGAACGGCCATTGAACAAAAAGAAGAAGAAGAAGGAAAAGGTGAAGAGGAGCCAACATGGCGGACAGGTTAACGCAGCTTCAGGATGCTGTTAACTCCGTAAGTACTGATTTAAATGTTCATTTTATGACTTATAAGCTGCAGAAGAGGTCAGGCGTGTGCAAATCTTATGTATTCAGTCGTCTGTTACATGAAGTCACATTAATGTACTGTAGCGTATGAAGGTGTTAGCATAGCATGCAGTTGTGAATAAATAAACAATTAAAGTTTGTACATTTATTTGTACAGAAAGTAGCTAATACTGTATCTAAGTAAATATATGTTAAATTGGGAATAATGTATTATATTATATACGAAGTAAGTCAAAATGCTGCTTCAAGAAATTAAAATTGCGGTCAACACATTGAAAAACTATATATACATTTTTATTTGTTTTTGACATATTGCAAAATATTGTGTTATATTATGTACCCTTGCTTTTACATATTTAAAAAATAAATGTATAATTTGGATTTTTTATTTATTTGTGACATACCACAATATTGTTTTGTACGTGTGAAATAAATAAAAAAATAAAAAAAATGTAGTTATTTTAATTTTATTTGTGACACATACCACAAAATTGTTTTATAAATGTTATATTATGTACTCTTGTTTTAACATTTAAAAGAAAATGATTAAAAGAAGCTTCCACATTATTGACAATATTAGCACTGAATTCTAATACTTTTCACCATGTTTATAGAGCAAAGACAAACCCAGTAAACCAAATGCAAAGGTGGTTTGTTATATTGGGCTGCTTGTGTGCACTGTGTTTGATATATTGCTATGATGTGTGTGTTTTAGCTGGCTGATCAGTTCTGTAATGCGATTGGAGTCCTGCAGCAATGCGCACCACCTGCCTCCTTCAGCAATATCCAGACCGCCATCAACAAAGACCAGCCCTCCAACCCCACAGAAGGTGCACAAATCTGTACCAAAAATCAGTTTACAGCACTGCTGTTGTGGTTTAATTGACGTGTTTTCATGTGTTCTTCTAGAATACGCTCAGCTGTTTGCAGCACTGATAGCAAGAACAGCAAAAGATGTCGATGTGCTGATTGACTCTCTGCCCAGTGAAGAATCTACTGCCGCACTGCAGGTACGTTTATACACAAACAGTGCGACTGGACCCCTGAAATGTGTATATTTATCCACCTTTTCCAAACAAGCCTACTGCATTTTAAAATATGGCCGGTTTTGTTAACTGGCACTCAAAAAAATCATTTCAAATTACGCTACAAATGATAGTTAACTAAAACCATAAAAAATGTTGTTACTTGAAATGAAATCATCGTTAAATTTTATTATCGATAATAATAATATCTCAGTGATACTAAAGTAACACTGATACAAATAATCCTTATCAATCTATTTGTAAATTTATATTTTATATTTATATATTATATTTTACCTCCAGAACCCAACTGTTGTATTCTATTTCACCGTAAATTATTTATTGCACTTCTGGCTTTGTGCTAACTGTATTATATGTTATGTGAGTACAGAGCCGATGACAATAAAGTAGGGATGTAACAATGCAAATCGATAAAAAATATGTGGTGATTCAAGTCGGTTGAGAAACGAATCGCGATACAGTTTAGCGTTTATATGAATGTGTCTTAGAGGAGAACTGGCTGTCTTCAGAAACGCTGTATCGCTGATGTTCCATGAGCGCCACCTGCTGGCAGAGAGTGAATCTGCGTCTCATTCAGCTCGTCTGCTGTTTGTGTAGTATAGTTTCACAAAGCTAAAGTCAGACCACTCTGTTTTTGCTTCAGATTTCGAAATTATACAATCTAATTTAAATCAAAATCTGCTCATGCTGCATGTACGCAGCATCTTTGTTTGGATCGTGATTAAAATGCAGTGGTTGCTTCTAATTTTAAATGGAAAGAGCACAGGCGAAGCCTTAGTTTCTTTATATGAAGAGATTTATTTTATTTGTATTATTTATTTCTTTTTTGGGATTTGTTTTAAACTTTAAATTTAGTTTTGTTATTTGACATATTTCAATTTCACAAAGAAATGTGCAGCATTTTGACTGAGAAATAATAAAAGGACGCCTTTTCATTTATAATTTGTCTGAAAACTAATTTTGTTTAAAAAATCGTAAGAAAATTGTATCGTGAAATGTGAGTTGAGTGAATTGTTACATCCCTACAACAATAAACTCTAATCTTCACAGGCTGCCAGTCTGAGGCAGTTGGAAGAGGAGAACCAGGAAGCTGCGGCCCGTCTGGAGGAAGTAGTTTACAGAGGAGACATGCTGCTGGAGAAGATCCAGTCAGCTCTAGCAGATATCGCCCAATCACAGCTGCGCACACGCAGCGGAGCCCCGAGTCAGCTGGCACCGCCAGAGTCATGACAGCGACTGACGCCAACCAAACATGGACTATATCATCACAGCAGGGATTTTATACTCATCCTTCATGGATCGCAGGAGAGCTTGTGTTAAATGTACAGTGTGTTTCTGGACTGAAGAATGATTCTGATTTCATTCTGTAAGTGCCCACTGTTTCCCATCGCATGTCTTGATTATATGACCTCTGACATCCTTTTCTACCTGACAAGCGTAAATGTTCAGCATCCATCAGCCTTTTTCAGACCGTCAGCATCTTGGTAAGTTGTTTTTTGTATTTTTAATGATGTTTTTTTCTTGTTAGGATCATGCAGTGTTCATTTTGTTTTAAAAAAATATTTTTTTTCTGTGTTTAACAAATAAAAAATGTTGTATGAAGTGCTTGTTATTCTCTGCAAATTGAATTATGAACGTGGTAATTTGTCTCATGCATTGCCATTGTCAAGAGACTATTCTTTAACAGATTTGTACACATAAGAGATCTAAAACCTTGTAGTTTTATGCTTATTTTATCACTCCGTTTATCCAACGAAAATTTGAAAACATGGAATGTTGCAATTGAACAAATGTTTTGGTTGGTTCTGAACCAACTTAAAAACATGTTTGGAAAAAAAAAAAATGGAAATATTACCTTTTAATATATTAAGCTGTTGTAAGAAAGACCAACAAGTAAATGCTTTTAAACTCTTGATGATTGTTTTTTTTGTTTGTTGCTGTTATAAAGTGAATAACTTTGAGTGCTGCCATCTTCCGGTCATATAAGCAAATTTAATATGCAGAAACTGATTTTGATATCACTTCTTCGTGGTGATAAAGAACTTAGATTTTTTTATTAACACACATTTATAAAATAAAAATAAATACAATTTATATATTTTTATAGTTTTACAAATAATCCTTATAAATCCATTTTCTAATCGATATGTATTTAGATTTTATATATATATATATATATATATTTTTTTTTGTATTTATAAATTGTGTATAATTGAATTTATATACAATTTAAGTTGTTAGTATGCGTGTATAGTTATAAAACCTAGCGTTTTTATTAATACACATATTTATAAAACAATAATATAAATTTTTTTTGTTGTATTTTCATAATTTTCTTTTCCACTACATTATTACTTTGCCGCGAACACGCTGATTAGCGCGTGACGTGTCCGTTCTTCCATCCAATAAGAACGCGTCTTCTTAAGAACGTCAACAAAACAGTATGGCGGCGTACGTCCAGTTGGAATTTTTTCCTGCAGATTTTTATGAAAACGAGAGTCATTACCGAGGTAGGAGACTACAGAGTATTATTTATCGTTTAGAACTGTCAAATATTAAGAAAAAAATACTGACGAACATACTGATAAACATTCAGACTGGAATGGCTGCGCTTAGTGAAGCGAACTGAGATCGTAACATGAAATACATTAACTGTTAAAACATTTAAGCTGTTTATTCCCAACCTATAATCATTTAAACATTAGCCAAAACATACATTAACCTTTAGAATGCCAAAAAAATGTTACTTATAAACATTCAATCAGAATACACATCTACTTTTGAATGGTTGTCGATGTAGAACCACGTGATGAAGTGGCATGATGTGCCAGCAGAGGTTAATTAACTGGTTTATACTAACCAGCCTAACTAGACTACTCGGGCTGTCAGTCAGGTGAAAAAAATATAAAATACAGACGAAGGTCATGATGCTTTCTGTACAGTGTCTCACAACTGCCCAGCATTATTGTCATGTGTGTACGTCCCCCAAAACGTCCCATTTTGGTGTCCACATCAAATTAAATTGACAAAAGTGACTTAATATGCATAGAAAGCATATTAAATGCAAGTAAAGTGTCTACTTTAATGTTTCAAATAACTTCTGTCAAAAAATGTCAAAATAGGGGTGAAATAATGTTTATGGTCATTCAGAGTAACATCTATTTATGTAAAAATGAAACAACATACTTATTCTGAGCTGTACTGATTAAAATATATACAAGAAGAAGTAATCATACTAAATTTATTATATTTTATATTATAATTATTTTTTTGGTTTGAAGGATAGTGGTAAAGTTAAAATTACAATTAATTATTTTTTAGGGCTGAACTGTGATTATTAAATAGTCTTTTAATGTCATCTAATGATTTTTGTACTAAATATGCCTGACAAGATTTTTTTGGTGTATAAACTAGTTAGACTGAATTTCATTTTAGTGGGTGTCGTCTGTAAAACATGTTAAAAATGTATGATAGCCATTATTTTTTGCTCAGAAAAAAATACAATAAAACAGTGCACATTCTAATGTATGACATTTTTTTTAAAGCTTTATTTAACTTTTATTGTTTAAACTTTTGATGCTTAAGAACCTCTTTTTATCTTTGACCCATATACTGTTTTATGCTAGACTTAATTTCATATTCTGTATGCACTGTAATGCCTAAAAGTTAATTTGTTTTATATAAAAATATATAAAATTAGTAACTGGACCTGTAAGACAAATGCAAAAGACAGAAAGAGATCTTCAGACAGAATAAACAATAATGGCACGCTATAAAAGCTATGACCATTATATGAATAGATTGAACACTGACTATAGGCCAGTAGCTTTGACATCTTGTGTAATGAAATGTTTTGAGAGGTATGGTGTCTATTTAAAGACAGAAGTAAACTCAGTACTTGACCCATTACAGTTTGCTTTAGGCAGGGCTGTAGTACAGAAGATGCTGTTAACACTTTCACTAATGTTTTTACTAAACATCTGGAAAGTCCTAAGGCCTATGCACATCTGTTGTTTGTTGATTTTAGTTCAGCTTTTAACACAGTTAAGCCCCACTTTCTAATTCGTAAATTGAAGACAAAGTGTAAACCACCTTTTTAATCAAGTGGTATCTATTATTTTTAGCTAAACTGGTTTTAACTAATTGGTTTGATCCTTTTTACATTGTATACTAATGATTGATCCTAATAACTTCATAGTAAAATTCTATGAAAATGTATGAAAATACTGATCCGTCAGTGTGTTTCTCAGAGGTGGCAAGGTTTGTAGAATATTATTTATGCTGCCTTCACATGCTATCACAAATGTCCTACTTTCCACTTCTGAAGTCGTAATTATGAGTTTGTCATGTTCAAGTGTTTTATTGTCAGAAAGAGTAGGAATCTTATAGAGGACACCATGTTCATTCTCGCCTATTTCTTGGGGAAATCTTATTAAAGGGATAATTCACCCAAAATGAAAATTTGCTGTTAATTTACTCACCCTCAGGACATCCAAGATGTAGGTGACTTTTTTTTCTTTTCTTCAGTAGAACGGTAAAGAGACTTTTAGTTGAAACCGTGGCTCTTGGGGATTCATAAAATGCATGTCAATGGGTAACATACATAACATACGGGCTACACAAAATTAATACCCTTAGCTATTATGAAATGATCAGTCTGTGGAAGAAATTGAACATTATTTACAACATTATTACCTGTAATCCAGAGCCTCAGACACACGAGGAAATCTGATTCTTTTCCGTAAACTGGTTCTTTTGGGCAGTATGTTTCAATGAACCTGTTCAATTCACTGGTTTGTTTACATAATCACGCAATACTCGGTTATATTATTAAGGCACCCAATAACGTGGATGTTTTATTATATGTTCATATAAAGTGAATAAACTAGTCTTCATTAGCTGAAACTATGGTCCTTCCAACGTTTTTGCATTCGAATGTGGATTTTTATTTTAAATTCAACGAATATTCGAAATTCAACATTTTTTTTGACAGCCCTAGTACAGGTTATCAGTAGGTATGTACAATAATTAAAAAAAATGTTTTATGCCTAACTCAAATAAAATGTTACACAACAAATAAATGTTATTTTATTAATGCAAGGGTAGGCATAGGGATTTGTATTTTTTAGGGAGTGTTTTATGTATTATGCATTGTTGTATTAATTGTTTATGGATCCAATCGTCAGTGTAAACACACCTTGGGTCCAAGACTAATTTTTCATTTCATTTAGTTTCATTCCTGAAATGTACACTCAAGGTTGAATGGCAGTAAATGCCGACTTGAATGTACCTATACCAAAAGTATAATTGCATGATTGTTTTGTATCCATAATGCAAGAAAATAAATAACTTTTGTAATACTGCTGTAAAGTGTTAGTTGTTATAATCTCCATTGACACTTGTCACATCTGAATAAAAATGTCAACTTCTTAACGTGTACCTGAAGTCTCTTATACTTGTATTTGTATCTAGTTTTCTCTTGTTCTTTGCCATGTGTTTGCTGACGTGCTGCTATGATCATTAGCATTTAAAAGATTGTCAACACTTTGTCAGAAATGCTTCAGAACTGTTGATTGTATGCATTTGTGTGTTCAAAATAAATTGACAAGTGAAATGTATGTCTCTGTGTTAAATACAATGATGACCATGTGGTGACAAAAATATTTGTAGAAGCCTCAGTGAGTGAACTGTAGCTACAGAGTGCTTAAGCTTTGCATCTACACATTCCACACAATCACAGACTAGATGTAACAAAGTTATTAGTAATTGCCAAGCTGAAACAAACTGGTGAGGTTTGTTAAGCAATATTAATCCCTCTCACCCGTCTCGACTCTTTTCTGGAGCTTGTTACAGGGATCAGTCTTCATCCACTCCTTCATGTTAAGGATCCAGTGGCTCAGGAGATGAAGATCTTTGGCTCAAAAAGGTTCATCCATATCCGTGTGTTCCAGTATCCTTCTTTTTGGAGTAGCCCGGATCCAATCCTGGGCCGTTCAGGGATTTCTTTCAGCCAGTCTGAATTTTTTTTAAACCACCACTAGAATCAAAGAAGATATGCCCCCCAAAAAAAGATGAGTTGATGTGAACGTGCCAATGGCTCAATGGTAAGGTCATGGCCTTCCATGTGGAGGACCATGGTTCGATTCCCGGCTGAGATGCTGAAGCAGGTCTCCAGAAGATCAGGTGAGACCGAGGAGCATCCAGTCCCAGTGGAAGAAACACAGTGGATGAACAGCAGAGGAATGGGGGTCACCCAGATGAGAGAGAAAGAGGATTTAGAAGGAAAAATGTATGAAACATTTGATGCATAACCACTGCTGGTCATTCTGAGGGTGCATTTCTGTGTCTTTGCAGTCCATCGCTCTTCTGATAAGGCCTGTCTTCTCTTCTGTTCTCCCATCTCCACCAGTGTTCCTCTGGTTGCAGTTCCTCTCTCCTCTCGTGTGTCCATTTCCACCCTTTTACCATGTCTAGGCCAGATTTGAACAAGCGTCTTTCCGTTCAGGTAGACCATGCTCTTACCACTGAGCCACTGGCACTTCCACATTAGCAACACTTTTTTTTGGAGTGTTGTCTTTTTTAATTGGTCAAAAATTAAAGTTAAATCTTGCAGGAGTGAGATTTGAACCCAGGTTCCCACATGAAGGCGCAATGCTCAGACTGCTGAGCTACTGGGGATTCTTTGAACTTAGAGTTCTGTCTTTCTTTTGAAGTGTTTTTCTGCTATGAACAAGCCTTTGGCAACCAGTCAGCAGAGGTCATTGACAAGTCTAGAGCACATACTCTTGAGATCTAATGTTTGTTCATTTTGCTTGCATGTGATTTGAGCTCATGGCCTTGATCAGGTGCGCTACAAGAACACATGGCAGAGGACAGGCAGTTGAACAATTCAACCCTAGAAAACCTCCAAGACCACAAGAGACTCTGAACTTGATTGTTCAGATAGAGTTTTTAATCGAAAACTACCACATACATCCTGGCATCAACTAACCCAGCTTAGTTTTGCAGAATGTTTATTGAGACTAACAGCTTATTTATTTAGTATATGATGTCCATTGTCACTCTGTTTATGATTTGAGACACAGGTGAACTCTGTCTGTTATGAACACAAACACCCAAAAGATTACTAAACTAAACCGTCTATTAATGCTTTGAGAAAATACTTGTCTTCCAATTTAAAGTGTTTATTACAACAGTGACAAACTACTTTCACACTATAGCATCATTCAGACATGAAAATGAGATTGAAAATTCATAGTAATTTCCAGCAGAGCCATACACATTTTTGATTATGTAACTTTTATTAAAAGTACAAAACATATTCAAGCAGTTTAGAAAAGACATGCAAGGCAAGTTTACTTATATAGCACATTTCACACACAAAGGGAATTCAAAGTGCTTTACATAAACATGATACAAAAACAGTAGTCATGAAAATATAGACAACAATAACGACTGTAATAGGCAAAGTATAATGGAACATTTTCAGTGATTGTGAGTGAAGTTTATGCCACGTGCATTTGTTTTTACTTGTATTCAGAGCTGCCATCTGGTGCTCATAATAAGACATAATATCATTTTTATTATAGAAATACACTATAGAAGAAAACGTCCTGTTGCAAAAAATAAATAAATAAATAAAACAACGTTTGACTGCAGATCCATGTGTGAGATGACATTAAAATAAATATATCAGAATAAAATAAACTGTTATAATAGTGTTTTATAATTAATATATATCAATACAACTGAAATAGTACCTTATATATTACTTATAATAGTGCTTATATATATAACTACATTGTAATAATATATAATATTGTGCACAAGCTGTCACGCCCACTGGAGTCTCGTCAATAAGTCATAGTTAATAGCTCTAAAGTAAACTAACCCTGAAACATAACCAGCACAAATACATACATACTTTGGTCTTTTAACTTAAACTTAATTGCCAAGGCAACATTTATATAATCTTATATCATTAAAGGTAAGAAATCACTATACAAGTTACTTTTAAAAAATGCAATTACCGTTTGTATAAATGTCTCAAATAAAAAATAAATGGCGTATGAGTATCTTTAATTTACTCGGAGCTGCCATGTGGTGGTCGTATAAGTGAACTTATCTTGTTGTTTTAGTATTGTTTACATCCAATAATGATGACTGTTCACTAGGGTTTCTAAATATGTCTGCCAAATATTCCATGTATTTTCTCAATTAAAATATTAAGTAATAATTTTAGATCAATCATGCCACACTGCATGTTTGCAAAAACATCGAATAAATGTCACATAAATACAAATTTGGCGTATGTGTGTTTTTAATTTTGACTCAGAGCTGGCGTCTGCCGGTCATATAAGTGAGTTGAATCATGTAGTTTGACATTTCGCCACAAGACGGCGTAAAAATGGGAAGATCAAGCGGTGGAATGGGCTGAATCCAATTCTCCATGTGACCTAAATGATCCACACAAAAAATTGAATAATTATTAGTCTGTGCTGGAAGCACGTTGCATGACGTACGCGTTCTTCTGTCCAATCGGAACGCGTCTTTTTGACAGCGTCACCCAAACAGCATGGCGGCGTCCGTACAGCGTTTCGGCGCAGCAGGGAGACACTTTATAAAGAATTTATTGAACACAAGAACCTTTAACAGGGTGAGAGATTACAAACACATGATTAATATAATTTAGAACTTCCAAAATATCAAAAACAAAGTCCTGGCAATCATTTAAAACAGTCGGGTTGAGACTGGCGTGGCTGCTGGTCTCAGTGATGCAAGCGTACATCATAATACGAAAACATTTAATTTATTATTACTCGAAACCGTTTTGATATTTACCTTTTATATCCTGCTGAGTGAATCATGGTTCGAATCCCGGCTGAATATCGCATGATTTAAGGCGTGTTGTCTGTATTTCAGACCAGATCCACTCAGGCTGTCAGTCAGGTGGATTTAAATGTACCTGAGACGAAGGTCACGACCCTTGATAACGGGCTCAGGGTGGCATCTGAAGACTCTGGTCTGACCACATGCACGGTGAGTTCAGCATCAGCTCAGGTGGCTGAGGAATCTGATGATCCAACATTAAAATTAGGGTGACTAATTTTATTAGGGTGTTTCTTAAAAAAGAAAGTCTCAAACTGGGATGTGTGTTGAGGGAGTGTCTCCTTGTGACTTGTTTTTGTGGGAGGTTCCCACACGCCCATGTCGGAAATTATGATAAGAACAAAGACAGACCCAAAGGATGAGGTTTATTTCATGAGGAAATATTAAAAGGCATTTTTTATTGCATATCACAGCAGTCACATCTTAATACACCAAGTGTGTTTTAATTCTCTTTTTGTGACAAATCAAGTGCAAATTAATAACAACAAACAAGTATACGGTGTCTGTATGTCTTCAAATATATGTGAAATTAGAGTTAAGACAACACAACATTGCAGCATAACCCAATAAAATATAATTAGACATTTTTACAAGCTTTGTATCAAAATGTGATATGCAATGTTTAATGGACAATCAACAATTAACTTTCACCTTCTTCCCTGTAGCATTTTAGTATTATTTATATCCTATTATAGTTAATCAGTATTTTGAATTGGCTTTTATTTTTGTAGTAATTTTTTATTATTTTTAAAATATTTCTATTTATGCTAAATTTATTTTTATTATTTTATTTTTATTTTTAATTTATTTCCAGTTAGTTAGTCATTTTGGTGTTTTAACTCAAACTTAGTTGCCAAGACATTTATATTTTCCCTTTACTTTTCATTTAATTTAATTTTATTGTATTTTATTTCAGCCTTTTTAAATTAACAAAATATTTTAATAGTTTTAAACATTGTTGAAAAGGCATTTTCATTAGAGCATTTGTATCAAAAATGATACCTGAAACGATAGTAGATACACTTAAATGAGCTTTAAAGATTTTTATTTTTATTACAGAATACAACTTGCAGTGAAATGTAAACCTCATTAGCTACCTAGACTGTGCATTAAATATATAAATAGTCAATATAAAAATGTACTAATAATGAAAAATTATTAATAATAATAACAGAAAAGCCATAAAGTAGAATTGGGGGGAAAAAATTCTGTGAGAGGAAGTAAATGATCACAGAATTTACCCTAAAAAAATCGAAATATGGAGAAATCAGGTAAACTACACCTTTTCCATTGAGATGACAGACAAAAATGACCCAATTTTCCTAAATTTCCCCTATCCTGATCACATGATCCAGGTTGGTCTGTGGATTGATGCTGGAAGCCGATATGAAAATGAGCACAATAATGGTACAGCCCACTTCCTGGAGCACATGGCATTCAAGGTACGAGAAATGATAAGAAATGTGTCTGAATACTAAAACAATTCAGTCTAGAAAGCATCAAATCGGTTGCTGTGTTTCAGGGCACCAGGAAGAGGTCGCAGCTGGACCTGGAGCTGGAGATCGAGAACATGGGAGCTCACCTGAACGCGTACACCTCCAGAGAGCAGACGGTGTACTACGCTAAAGCTTTCTCCAAAGATCTGCCCAGAGGTAAACCATCAAACACAAACTCATCATGACGGGCAGAACGGCATTATGGGCGTGCTGTAAATGCATCTCTGTTGGCAGCGGTGGAAAACAGCACGCTGGGAGAGGCCGAGATCGAGCGCGAGCGTGGCGTCATTCTCAGAGAGATGCAGGAAGTGGAGCATTCTCCGAGAGATGCAGGAAGTGGAGACCAACCTGCAGGAAGTGGTCTTCGATTACCTGCACGCTACAGCCTATCAGGAAACACCTCTCGGGAGAACCATCCTGGGCCCTACGGAGAACATCAAGTACGTGTCACTCGTTTACAGTTCAGCTGTCCTCAGTTTAAGACACCAGAGATTAAAAATAATAATAAATGTGACCCTGGACCACAAAACTGAATATATTTATACATCATCTGAAGGCTGAATAATTAAGCTTTCCATTGATGTATGGTTTGTTAGGATAGGACAATATTTGGCCGAGATACAACTATTTGAAAATCTGGAATCTGAGGGTGCAAAAAAATCTAAATATTGAGAAAATCACCTTTAAAGTTGTCCAAATGAAGTTCTTAGCAATGCATATTACTAATCAAAACTGAAGTTTTGATATATTTACGGTAGGAAATTTACAAAATATCTTCATGGAACATGATCTTTACTTAATATCCTAATGATTTTTGGCATAAAAGAAAAATCTATAATTTTGACCCATACAATGTATTTTTGGCTATTGCTACAAATATACCCCAGCGACTTAAGACTGCTTTTGTGCTCCAGGGTCACATATATGATTAATCACAGTACATTAGGACAGTTGTTTTGTATTACTAGCTTACAAGTTTTCAGTAATGTTATTTTAAATATGCAAATGATGCTAATTAAAGATGCACTAATTTACATACTTTTCACTAACAAAGCCAGGTTCAAAATTCTTGTCATTTTGTTATTAAAGGTTGGATGTTGTGCTTTTGTTCATTTTATTAGCTTTTTTTAAATTTATTTACTGCTTACATTTAATTTATTTTTATTAGATTTTTTTATTTATTTCTAGTTATTTCAGTTCCATACAACATTTCAAATTTTCATTTAGGTTTTTCATTTCCGAAATTTCAATTAACAAAAATGTCAATAGTTTTAGTTTTTGTAAATGATAATAACCGTTTCATTAGAGCAACTCTTTTTACATAGCACATTAAAAATGTTTAAACATTAAGAATTACTTTTAATTTATTTCTGTTTCAGTTTTTGATTTATTTCCAGTTAGTAATTTTGGTGCTTTAACTAAAACAAATGTTTTAATGATTTTAGTTGATGATAATGACCCTGCTTCTTACCGCTCATTGTTGAAAATGCATTTTCAATTATCAGTGCAATTTTGGATTTCTCTTTTTTTTTTAATCACTCCATAAATCAGAAAATACTGTCAACAGCCTGAAAAAAATACAATTTGTGAAAACCTGAAAACCCAGCTAAAGTCATTTTTTTGTGATTTACGGTTTTCTACATAAAATAATCCTTCATAAAGATGTAGAACATTGTGAAAATATAACCTTTATATCTTTAATATTGACTGAGTAAGGCCATATCAAAGATTGGAATCATAGTGAAATTTAACTTTGATGCTTGTTATCTCATAATTAGATTGAGACTTTAGCCTGGATTTCACAGACAGCGTCACATTTCACCACGTTTTTAGGAATAAAATAAATCAGGCAAATTATATACGAACAAACCCTTTTGCAAAACCCTTCAAAATATAGATAGAAATAAAAATGTATTGTAACTGAAATCTACAGATGCATATAGATAAAGTGTAATGAAATAAACACTTAAACGTGCATTTTGTATGTTTGCTTCACTTTAGTCTGAATGTTATGGAAGCAAATTAGCCAAAAAACTCAAAATTGTGCAGTGCATGAAAAACAGTGCTGTTTGATATTCTGCAGAACTATAAATCGAGGGGATCTGGTGGAATACATCACAACACACTACAAGGGCCCGAGGATTGTATTAGCTGCAGCCGGAGGTAAAGCAGCATCACTGAACGTGTGCACGTCATGTCCTTTGGTTTAACTGTTAGCTCTGTTACTGGCTCAGAGTTTGACCTTTAATAAACCAGCACTGTTACTCCGTCTTTCAGGAGTGTCACATAATGAGCTCATCGATTTGGCTAAATATCATTTTGGAAAGCTGCCGGCTAGATACAGCGGAGAGACTTTACTGCCCTGCCATTTCACCGGCAGTGAGGTAAACAGACTTCTTATAATTATAATTCATTACACATAGGAATATTTTGGGTTAATGTGACAACCCATCAGTTATGACAGAAAATAATTAGCATTCATTCCTCACTTTGTCAAAATCATGTTGACAGTAATGCACTTACATTAGACGTTTCTTAGGCTTCTGATGTAAGTGTAGTATTGTAAATGCAATTCGATTCTCTTTACGAACTGAGGGACTGTTATTAAAGTGCCCATATTATTTTCGTCATCTGCCAGAATACATTTGATTAAAAGTTCAAAATAATTTTTGAATACTGTACATTGTTGCAGCACCTCTTTTCAAAGCTGTTTTAGTTCCTGTCTCTTTAAACCCAGCCTTTCTGAAAAGCCAAGGCAATTTATTTTTATTTTAGTTTGTTTTTATTTCCATTTAGTAATTTTAGTGCTTCAACTTCAACTTAATTCATTTAGTTGCTAAGGCAACATTTCTCATTAAGTTTTTCATCTAATAATTATTTTATTGTAGCCTTAATTCAATTAACAAATGTTTTTCATAGTTTTGTTAATGATGATGATCCAACTTCCTTATAGCTTGTTGCTGAAAATGCTTGTTCATTAGAGCAAGTTACAAGTTTTCTGAAATGTTATGTTTAATATATAAAAACAGGGCATTATATAATTATTATATGCACTCATTTTCATATATTTCCAGAACATAAATCTGAACATTGAATTAAACCAGGTTCAAATTCTTTTGTTTACATTTTTTTATGATGTGCTTTTGTTAATTAGTTTTTGATTTTTAAAAATATTACTATTTACGTTTATTTTCATTAATAACCAGAAATAATGGCAGGACTACAAACGAGGCGTTTAAGGCAGCTGAACTCATGCACAAACACACGAAATAAGCAAAACTTACCTGGAGTTGTGCTCTCGATTCCTCACAGATCCGCGTGCGAGATGATAAGATGCCTCTGGCTCATATAGCCATCGCCATGGAGGCCGTCGGCTGGTCGCATCCAGACACTATCCCGCTCATGGTGGCCAACACGCTCATGGGGAACTGGGATCGCTCGCTCGGTGGCGGGATGGTAGGAGGTGCTTTCACTAAACCGTTACGCTGAAAAAGACCTGAAACACAACTAACCGCACCTTGTTTTCCGTCAGAACTTGTCCAGTAAGCTGGCCCAGATGGCGTGTCAGGGGAACCTGTGACACAGCTTCCAGTCCTTCAACACCTGCTACACCGACACGGGCCTGTGGGGGCTTTACATGGTGTGCGAACCGGGAACCGTCAGCGACATGATGCACTTCACGCAGCTGGAATGGTGAGAGCTCCACGTTCACTGGGCTTTCTGTCGAGCTGAAAGATGAGCAACTAACACCCGGTTTCCTTTAGGATGTCTCTGTGTACGAGCGTGACTGAAAGCGAGGTGAACCGAGCCAAAAACCTGCTGAAGACAAACATGCTGCTTCACCTGGACGGTAAGAGCAACGGGGTGCAATAAACAGGGAACACAATTCGTCAATATGTTCTCTGAATGGAATGTTTCTCTTGGAACTTCCAAGAGATCTCTATTACTTTATTAATTTTACAGACATGACAAATAGAAATAACTAGAATATGGAAATAATGTTTACTTTAACTTCTGATCACACTGCAAAAAAATGTTTTTGTCTTGTTCTCCAGTGCAAATGTCTACATTTTCTTAAAGATAGATTCAAAAATTATATATATATAGGAAGTGTCGTTTTCTGAGAAATGTATCAAAATGTCTTTTTTTTTTGGTCATAAATGACAAATATCTGCCAATGGAGTCAACTTAATTCAAGGAAAACAAGTTTTTATACCCCATTGACATATTTGTTCTTGTTTTAAGCATAAACTCACTAAATTGTAATTTCTCAAAAAACAACACTTCATATCTTCGTTTGCATCTTGCATGTAAATGTATCTTGATTTAAGGATGTTTAGATACTTGTACTGGAAAACAAGACAAAAATACTGACAAAGATATTAATTTTCTGCAGTGCGTGCAACATTTAATGCTGTAACGTTACAAATGTAAGACTTTATTTTGTGGAAGGGCGATTTAAGACTTTTTAAGACCCACAGAAACCCTGAATAAAGTGATCAGTTTTGGCGTGTTTGTGGTGTCTAGGATCCACTCCCATCTGTGAGGACATCGGCCGGCAGATGCTGTGTTACAGCCGCAGGATTCCTCTGCACGAGCTGGAGGCCAGAATAGATGTGAGTAAATGTACATGCTGACCTTTGACCTGACATCTGACCCATTCAAGTGCTTTTCTAGCCTTATCCAGACACGAGCTGTTTCTCATGGGGACGACTGTAAAAATATGATTGCTTAAAATTCATGCATTCAGTTTATTCATGGTGGACAAGCGAGTTTTATGATCCTGCAAACACGGGAATGTGTTTATTACATGGTCTGACTGTAATCTGCAAACAGAATGTCTGTTATTGCTTGGACTATTAGTTATAATTAATTATTATTTAACAATAGGAAAATAATATTCTATTATTTGATTTAAATGTACTGTTCAAAAATAGGAAACTGACTTTGGTTTAATCGTCTTGCATTTTCTCTCAAAATGATGGATGTTATTATAAAAGTGGAATTTAGCAGAAATAAGTTAGTAAATAAGAGTTAAAAAGTCTATTATTGCTTGTACAGTAACATTTATATTTAATTTAACAATAGAAAAATAATATCCTATTTATCATTTAAATATTCCTTTAAATTTTTCTATTAAAAATAGGGAAAATTACATGCTATTATTTAAATGGTTTTCTGTCTTGCATTTTTCTCTCAAAATGAAGTGTTATTTTAAAAATATAAAAAATTTGCAGAAATAAGTTAATGCAAACTCTTCCTTACATGAAGTATATGACCCAGCTACTTTTTCGCCTCGTATAATTGGTTATGCAGGACTTCATATAAATATTTTTACATTTTTGCTTACCATAATAATGGTATTTATTTGTTATATGTTTTTTTTCTTAAAAGCTCCCACTTACTGTAGTGACCGTATTATTCTTGTAAACCGTGTCCGGATAAAAAAAATAAAAAAAACCGGTATGTTATTTGGTCAGGAATTTTTATGTGGGTGGTGGAAGGAAAAACACTGTCATTTGGGATTAAAAATGAAAAAATAAGCAATTAAAAAATCAAATAAATAAATCACAGACTCGCCCCTGTAAATGCTGAAATGACCTTCCATCCCTGTGAGAAACTATTAGCGTGTGAACAGGGCTTTAGTCTCAATTCTGCTTCTCCTCCTCTCAGGCCATAGACGCCACAACCATCAAAGACGTGTGTATGAAATACATCTATAATAAAGCTCCTGCTATAGCAGCTGTTGGTGAGTATTCATATTTTCTCTATAATATCTGATATTTTCCCAGCTCTGGTCCTGGAGGGTCTTCATAACCAAACACGCCCGATTAAACTCATCAGCTGGTTAGTAGACACTCCAGGACCTGAAAGAGAGCAGAGAGATGGGAAACGCTGCTTTCAGTGACTGATAAGCAAATACTTGATGTTTGCAGGTCCGATCGAGCAGCTCCCGGACTATAACCGCATCCGCGGCGGCATGCATTGGTTTCGGCCGTGAGGAAGTGAAGCAGCACAGCGTCTGCGCATTAACAGTCACAAAAACAAGAGAATTTATGATGTGCTTTTTTCATGTTTATTTTATTATAAAATAAAGAACAACACAATAAAGTTAAAAGACCATGTTTGTGTGTGTTTTCTTTCCCTGCAGCACTTTCGTCATTTCTTGTTTTTAGCAGTGACCTGCTCCTGGGCGGCTTTCTTAGCCTTTATCATCTCCACCAGCTCCTGCAGAAACACAGAGAGAAGCACATCAACATCTGCACATAGAGATCAGCATTTACATTATGATAAGTGTGTGTGTTACACACAACGTTATAAGATATTTTTTAATTTTATTAATTATTATTACTATTAACGTTATTAATTAATAATAAACATTAATAATAATTACTACTATTAAAAAATTTTTTATTAATTAAATGGCACCTTCTAAATCTACATTATTAATCAGCATGCATTATAAGAGTGTTACAGACATAAAAATGATTATAATTAAGATTTATAATTTATTATTATTATTACTACAACCATTTAATATGCATTTTTGTAATTACATGGCACCTCGTTTAAGTCTACATTAATCATATTATAATAAAAGTGTAATTACTAATTAATAATTGTTAATTTTTTCTCTAAATAATTGTATTTAGAAAATATTTTATTAATAATTACTTTGCACCTTATTCTAATTTAATATTTATTTCTTAATATTTATTTCTGTGTAATAATACTTTGGCAATTAGCTTGCATTATAATAAAAGTGTTATAATAATAATTATTATTATATCCATAAGTAATAGTTATTTTTAATTGTACCAATTAATAATAATTATGATTATTATCGTTGTTGTTAGTATTATTATTATAATAATTATTATTACTAATTTAATAGTTTTATAATAAAGATCTTGTATACTTGGCACCTTATTCTAATTCTACCTTATTAATATTTGTTTTTGCTTATTTCTTTGTTTTGTGTATTAATTCTTGGGCAATGCTGTATGTTGACAGTTATGCCAAAATAGTACTTTGAATTAAGGGGGAAAAAAAACAAAACTCTTGTTTTTTTTGTAGGCCTGGGCGATAAAACGGTATTGATATTTATAGACGGTACACCTTCTTCGATGACGATATAAAAAATGTTCGATATAGCGCACGATATAGGCACGTGCTCTGAGTCACGCAGACAGCACACACAAACATGAACACATGCTGAATTGAGTGCTGTGCCTGCCTGTGATGAGGAGATTGTGAATAAAGAATGAATATTAGTCGAATTTAAAATAAACATTTGCATTTGAATGTTAGGAGTGCGTCAGGGAGCGTCATCAGTGGAGCACGAGATGCGGTGATGTAAGTGACATTGTTGCATTTTAATGTTTTATAAGTCTAGCCCACGAGACGCGCCGCTGCTGTGTTATTCATTCAAAATATTAGAGAAATATAGAAGCTCAATGCGGAGAAGATCTTGATTAGGTGAAAACCGAAACCAAGCCATTCACACAGAACGCATATTCAGCGCATTTCTAAGTCAGATAAATACGACTGCTGCACTCAACGTCTCACAGAAGAGATGTATAGAAAGCCATGCAAAGTTAAAACAATTTAAACTTTTAGAAAACACGTCACGAATTTGTGGAGGTTTATTCTGTTTCACTGCATCTCATATGTTTTTAAAGGCAATCTTCGTGATGGGCGCTTCGGCTCTTTGGATTAAGCAATGCATAAATACATGATGCTGTTTTGTTCATAATTGTTTATGCAATTTACGAAATTATATTTGATTTTTATGAGTTAATTTAGACGTAATGCATGTTTTTTTTTATAGAGTTACTTCCTTGCGTTGACAATTTAAATGTGCTGCATTATTTTGCTCATTGCGCCCTCCTGTGGCTTCGGGAGACAAGACAAGTTTCTTTAAGACCTATTTAATCTGCATATAAAACATTAGAAATTAGATGTTTAATTTTTATTTTGTGTTTGATTGTTAAAACAAAAAATATTTGTTGTTTGTCTCAATAAATTGGGTTAATTTAAAAATACAGTGGTTAAATAAAAAACAAAATTCTATTGCTCTTGGTTTTAAAAAAGGTTATAAAAAAATGTCAATAATTATCGATACCGAACGATATGAAACATTATATCGTTGATCAATTTTTTAGCTATATCACCCAGCCCTAGTTTTTTTGTGTTGCACAACCCTGTCAGTTTTTGATGAATGATGCAGAAGCTCAACCGGAGCCGCTCACCTTGTATCGCTTCATGCAGTCTTTCTTGGAGCGTCCGGGCACGGCGTCAGAGATCTTCTCCCAGCGCTCTGCCGTGTTCACTGGGTACGTCTTCAGCGCCTGCTCCAGAAGCTTCTGCTCCTCTGTGGTCCAGGGGGAGGAGTTGGATTCAGCGCCTACAGCTGGAGGAAACGATTATGTTCAGAATGGGACTGTTTTTGCAGCACGTATACTGTGATGACTCGTAGGACTGCACTGCTGCAGGATAAATCATATTTTAATCATGATCACTATTTATGCTTCTCTCGATTTAAGCGTAATCATTTGCATTTTGCATTGGTAAGAAGCCTCCACAAGCTTTCATGGCTGCGGTTGCCAGATGCCAAGAGTTTAAATCCCCCAATCAGCTTTTTTCATAAATCAATAGATTTTCTGCCCAGTGGTTTAATCTTTACTTAATTATTTTTTTTTTTTTTTACAAAATAATCATGATTATTAATTAGCCTGCATTATAAGTGTGACAGACATTATAATATTAATTTATGCATTTAGCAGACGCTTTTATCCAAAGCGACTTTCAGGCTATACATTTTTTACCAGTATGTGTGTTCCCTGGGAATTGAACCCACAACCTTTTGCGCTGCTAACGCAACGCTCTACCACTGAGCCACAGGAACATTATTATTATTATATAACAATATTATTATTAGGAATATTATTATAATTAAGATATATATATTTAACAATCTTATTTTATTAATTACTTAGCACTTCATTCTAATTCGACCTCGTTAATAAAAGTGTGTGCCAAAGACATTATAATATTATTATTATTTAGGTATTTTTAATTTATTATTAATATCGATTATTTATAAAAAATATTTTAATTACTACCTACATTTCACAGTTCGAAAGTGTGTGAAATCCAAAGGTTGTGGGAGGGGTGTTGCTTTTCCTCATTACTGTTCTTCCTGAGAGAGAGAGAGAGAGAGAGAGAGAGAGAGAGAGAGAGAGCAGAAATACGCCGTCATCTGGTTTGATTACTATACCAGCTTCTAAAAATGGAAGTTGGTACGTGCTGATTGGCATTCAGAGCAGCAGACGGAAGTGAGTGAAAGAGAGTTCTTCCCAGATTTGGTGGGATTTTGGCCAGGGAACATATAGAGCTCCTTTCTAATATCCCCTGCCTTTGCTGTCTGCAGTGGAGTAGAGGATAAACCTACGTATGTTCTCACCTAAGGTTAATGCAAAGGTTAATGAGTAGGCATAGAATGCTTCTCTGATGAGCTAATCAAGAGCATGCTCTGCCAGAATCTATTGCTGCCTTTAAGTGCACCTGGGAAGCTGCTGCTTCCGAGATGAGCATTTGTTGTTGATTAATTATTATTATTATTATTAAAAAATGTTATTTTATTAATTACTTGGCACCTTTTTCTAATTCCACCTTACTAATCAGCTTGAATTACAATAAAAGTGTGTTACAGATATTATAAGTATTATAAAAGAATTATAATTATTATTAATAATAATAATAATAATAATAATAATGTATAATACAATATTTAGAAAATATTATTTCTAAAAAAATCTTAGTTTGATTATTCTAATTCTACCTTAATATTTGTTCTAGACAGGGTTTCTTCAGGATTTTTAAGCTCAAATTTAAGACTTTAAAGGTCCCATGACATGCTGTTTTTGGATATATACGGTTTTATCCTGATTAAAGCTTTAATACAGTACGGCAACTGCACGCTCATCCATGTTTAACGCTTCTCATAGCTATGTGAAAATAAGCGTATAATTGTAACAGTTCATTGTTGGAGGTGAGCTGTGTGTGTGTGTGTGTGTGTGTGAGAGTGAGTGAGTGAGTGAGTGAGTGAGTGAGAGAGAGAGAGAGATGCAGAGCGACGTGAGGAACAGTATTAAGAACCGCTGCTTTTGAACATTGATTTTGAATCTTGTGAATCCATTAGAATCGTTAGAAGACAGAATCGCGATTCATATATGAACAGATTTTTACGTGCACCTCTAGTTTTCTCTTCCTCTTCTCTTCTCTGCTGCCTTTTCCCGGGGGCGGGGTTTATCTGGGTTTGTGATGTCACGAACCCGGGAAGTAACTCGTTGTAGTCCCTACCAGCCGTTTTTGTAGGCATTAAACTGCCAGAATTAAAAAAAAACGATATCTCCGTTTGCATTGAACTTTCAGCTTCGTAACTTTGCAGATATCGTTTATGCTCAAACAGCAACATTACACACTAACGTTAAAAAAGTGAAATCGCAATGAACCACCCTTTAAATAAAATGGATGAGTCAAAAGTATTAATTATGTTAATTTAAACAATTATCAATAAATTATTTGAATTAAATAACACAAATACATTTTACTGTTTAGATTTTTATAATGAATTTATAATGAATATAGATATAGATATGTAGAATATATTGAAATAAATTAGATTAAGTATTTCAAGAAGGTTAGGACAATAATTAGTGTATACAATTAAACGACTACATAATTCCTTAAAAATAATAATATACAGAATTGAATAGCAAGTGCTATAAAAATAGTATGAACTGCTAATACATAAATACAAAAGAAGTTTAATCGTCACATTAAGCCATATAGCAATTCCGGTCTTTCTGTCCCCATATTTAAGACCTCCTAAAATCATAATTAAGACTTTCTTGTACAATTTAAGACTTTTTATGGCCTTAAATTTAATACAACTAAATGTAAGACTTTTAAGGACCCGCGGAAACCCTGCTAGATGTATTAATTTATGAATTAACAATATTAAAATATTAATTATTGTCATTATTTGTACGGTGTAATAATGCTTTGGCAATCAGCTTGCATTATAATAAGAGTGTTTTATGGATATTTTAATTGTAATTATTATAATTAATATTAAGATATTTAAAAATGATGAATAATAATAATAATAATATAGTAGTAGTAATAATAATAGTGGTAAATAATAAGATTTTGTTTTCTTTTTAAATAATAATAATCATTATTATTAATGTTGTGTTTGTTGTTATAATAATTATTATTATTGTATAAGTAGAAAACAAAATCTTATTATTTACTACCTTATTATTCTAATTCTACCATATCAATATTCATGATTAACCGTTTCACCATTATCATGCAACTTACCATCAAACCTCTCTGATGGCACAGCATTGTCTACAGTCTGAGGAACAACTGAATGCTCCTTCTTGAACTTCTCAAAGGCCTTTCGGTTAATCTCATCTTTCTGGTGAGGATCTGCCATCAGGAAAAGCGAATTAGCTGTACTACTTCAATCCTGCGTACGGCATAAACCCAAACCACAGTTACATACCCAGTTTCTGCAGTGTTTTTGCTTTATTGATGACGTCTTTGGCGGTTCTCTTCACGCCGCTGCTGGAGTGTTGGTTCATGTAGTTGGCAATCACCTCCCACCTGTCCGATCACAGCACATTTCAGTCAGGAGCACGGGATCATCCGTACAGTCTGTGATACAGCAGATGGTTTCCATGGAGACTCACCTGGCGTTGGTTCCGGCGGGAAACAGGTTGACGGCTTTGATGAGCAGCTGCAGGTCTTCCTCATTCCAGCCTCTGTTATTGGCTCCTCCTCCTCCTCCTGCGCTGGTGTGTTCAGCCCCACGCGCCGCCTGCTGCGCCTGCATCTCCACCTCCTTCTCCTTCTGCATCTGATCATTCACCTCCTGCACCTGCAAGCACAGAAACTAAAACCTCAGAGCAACTTACAGGACCATTCAGAAGTTTCTCTTCAGCAGGGACACATTAAATTGCTCAAATGTGGCAGTAAAGTAACTCATAATGTTTCTAAAGATTTATATTTAAAATAAATGCAGTTCTTTTGAACTTTATATTCATCAAAAATAAAATCCTAAAAACATATTACAAACTATATGGTTTCCAAATGTGATGATGATAATTATTATTATTATTAATAACAAATTATTAAATATTTGTTTTGTAAATGTAAAACTAATAATTATTAGCAGTATTTTTTATTTATATTTCAAATAAAATGTTGTTTTTTTTAACTTTCTAGTCATCAAAAAAAAAAAAAAAAAACATGATTTTTGGCAAATTATGACAATAATAATTTTTGTAATTGTAATATTATTAGTATTTTTGCTGTTCTTTTGAACTTCCTATTTAAAAAAAATCAAAATATTCTTATTAACATTATATTTTTAATTGTATTATTCATTATAATTATTTTTTAAATGTTATTAATATAATTCTATTAAAATATTTTTACTTGGCACCTTATTCTAATTCTACCTTAATCATATTTATTATTGCTTAAATTATTTTTTGTGATTATTTGTTATGTGAAATAATGCTTTGGTAATCAGCTGTCATTATAATAAGAGTGTATGTTACAGATATTATAATATTAATTATAATGATATTAAGATTTGTCAATTGTATTAATTATTATTATTAATAATAAATTATAATTATTAGTATCATTATTCATATTTATAATAAATGCTGTTCTTTAGAAATTTCTATTCATCAAAGAATCCTAAAAAAATCAAATCTCTCATGGTTTCCACAAAAATATGTGTCAGCACAACTGTTTTCAACATTGATAATAATCAGAAATGTTTCTTGAGCAGCAAATCAGCATATTAGAATGATTTCTGAAGATCATGTGACACTGAAGACTGGAGTAAATTCAGCTTTGATCACAGAAATAAATGACAGTTTAACAGATATTCACATAGAAAACAGTTATTTTCAATTAAAATAATTTTTCACAATTTATACTTTATATAAATAAATGTGTACATTTATAGCTCAACAAAGCAAAGAGTGTAAATAGGGAGCGTTTTGACCGGTTTCTGTTTCTCACCTGATTCTCCAGAGCCGCTTTACTCCGTTCTTTACTCCCAGAGGCCAAAGCTTCATTCAGCGTCTGCAAACTACAAATCAAACCAAAAACCTCAATATTCCTCCCACATGCAGCTGTGTTTGAGAAGTAAAACAACATTATATTTGCAAGCTTCACCTGGTCAGCTCCAAGCGGTCGCAGAGTTTCTCCACCTCCTCCATCATCCTGACGCCGTCGGCCTCACTGTCTGTGAAGTAGCTGTGAGTCTGAGAGAAGCAGAGAGACAGATGAGGACGGGAAGCTCTCGGACAGCTGAATGGGAATCTGACCTGAATGTGACCTGCCTTGCAGGTCGTCCTGAGCTTCTGCCGCTCTTTCTTGATGGCTTTCTTCTGGGCTTCTTTCTCTTTCTTGGCCTGCTGTGCCGCCTGTCGCGCCGCCTCCTCCTCCTTCTCCCTCCGCATCCGCGCCGCCTCCTCCTCCGCCTGACGCGCCTGCACACATACAGCAACGAGAGAGAGTCGCTTACAGACAACATATGCAGAAATATCCATATACACTAGTCAACATTTGAAGTGGATCAAAATCAAAAATCCTATATATATATATATATATATATATATATGTGGAGAGAGAGAGAGAGACAAACATATATATACAAAATTCTTTTCTTGATATATTGCTAAATATATTGTGATATTTAATCTGGTTGATAACAAGAAACAGAAGTGTTTAGAGGCACTGACCCGCTCCTTCTCCTCCTGCTCCCGTTTCTTCGCCTCAGCTTTGGCCTTCTTCTCCGACTCTTTCCTGGCTTTCTCCTCCTCTTTGAATTTCTTTATTCGCGGGTCGCAGTTGTAGGCCGTGTCTGAAACACATCACACACATTGACACAGACGCTTACAGTGAAATCAGGACCCTGTGTCTGAACCGACACTTACCAACGAGTGTCCGTATCCTGTTCATCTCCTCCTTCTTCCTCTGAGCTCGAGAGGCTCGGTTCTGTTTCTCAATCCACCTTCTCTCATCTCGACTGACAGACACACACAGCAAAATCACACACAGACGCCACAAAGCACAAAACAAAACAGTGTCATTGTAGTATAACTGAGATACTATTATAGTTGTATTAATATTTTGAATTTGCTTTAATATTTTTGGTTTTCACTTTAATTTTAAATTAAAGTTTTAGACACAAATACCACAAGTACAAAAAGGAAACAGTAATATGTTAGTATAATTGAGAAATATTTTTTTTATATTTTGAACGAGTTTTTGATTTTATATTTTGTTTTAATTTTCATTTTTATTAAAGTTTTAGACAAATATCACAAAGTACATGTAGTTTTTTATTTATATATATATATATATATATATTTTTTTTTTTTTTCCCTTTAATTTTAATTAAAGATTTTACCACAAAATACAAAAAGGAAAGTGATATTATAGTATAATTGAGAAAAAATAGTTTTTAATCAATATTTTGAATTCTTTTTTTATTTTTAGATTTTATGTTATAACTTTAATTTTAATTAACATTTTTGTAATTTTGTTGTGTGTTATTGTCATTTTTATTTTTCATTACCTTTATATGTCTATATTGTTTTTTTTTAATTAATTTTTATTTTGGTTTTAGTTACTTTTGTACATCAACTTAAACTCAATAAAAATGAGAAATATTGCCTAGTAACTTTTTTTAAATAATTTATTTCATTTATTTTAAGTGACAGGATTTTTATGGTTTAGTGTGTTAACTATAATAACCCTGCGCAGTAATACTTACAATATTACAAAATAGTAAACCAAAACCAATAACATATGATCACAAAATATTATTCACCATTCAGCTTTTTCCTTTTCCTCCTCATCTAAATATGAAAATTCTCTCCACGAGTCAAAGTTGTACCTTCAGAAACAAAAGGAAAACAATTCATATTATTTGTTTTGTTTCTCTGGCATTAGTTTGGTTCAAAATCTATGATTAAATTTGATATTTTACTTACCAAAAGGAATAGAAATTATCCACCTCTTCAAAAGACGCGTCCATGCTTCCCAGACTCGAGATGTGTTTTTTAACAGACCACCTGATTGAGAGAAACACAGCAGCGTGATCTCAATGCACTGAACCGGAATCATCTGAATCAGTCACGAGAGGCGTTTACCTGCTGTTCCTCTCAAACACCGGCGCAAACACCACGAAGAAGTTTTCTTTGCCTTCTGCTTTTGAAGGAACCATGTTGTCAAACGTGGGATCCACGCTGTCAAACGCTCTCCGCTTCACGGGATCCGACAGCATCTCCATCGCTGCATCACACGAGAGCAGATCAAGGATCTGAAGACTGATTTTCAAACACAAATGCCTTTAATTTCACTTATGCTAAAGCAATAAAGTCCAAACCTTTTGTTATGCAAGTGAAATAATCATTATCGCCCTCCACAATCTGCTCTCCTGCTGCTTTCCGCTTGTCCGGGTGATGTTTGAGGACCATGGCTTTATCTGTGGAGAACAACAGCATGTTACTGCGAAATAGCTTGAGTATTTTGAAGTCTCTTCTGCTCACCGAAAAATTTGAAATATTATTACAATTAAAAAAAAACTGCCTTCTATGTGAGCATATAGTAAATTGTAATTTATTCCTGTGATCAAAGCTGGATTTTCAGCATCATTACTCCAGTCTTCAGTGTCACATGATCTTCAGAAATCATTCTAATATGCTGATCAAGAAACATTTCTGATTATTATCAATGTTGAAAACAGTTGTGCTGCCCAATATTTTTGTGGAAATAAATTATTTTCAGGATTCTTTGATTAATAGAAAGTTCAAAAGAACAGCATTTATTTGAACTAGATACATTATAAATGTCTTTGCTGTCACTTTTGAGTTCAGTTCAGTTCATTCTAATCATGAATGAACTGAATCATGAATCATTTTGAGTTCAGTTCAGTTCATTTTGAGTTACTTTAAAAATAAAAAATCTTTCTGACCCCAAACTTTTGAAAGGTAGTTTATCACGTTTCCACAAAAATATTCGGCAACACAACTGTTTTCAACATTGATAATCAGAAATGTTTCTGGAGTGACACTGAAGACTGGAGTAATGATGCTGAAAATTCAGCTTTAATCACAGAAATAAATTACAGTTTAACAGATATTCACATAGAAAACCGCTATATTAAATGCTATTAATATCTAACAATTTTTACTGTATTTATGATCAAATAAATGCAGCCTTGCTGAGCAGAAGAGACTGCTTTCACATTATCTTAATTATTCTAAACCTTTGAGCAGCATTATACAATGATTTCCAAAAGCGGAATTTTCACCAGCCATAACTTTAGGCTGCAAAGTCACATGAGCCTTCAGAAAACATTCTAATATGCTGATCAAGAAACATTTCTGATTATTATCAATGTTGAAAACAGTTGTGCTGCCCAATATTTTTGTGGAAATAAATTATTTTCAGGATTCTTTGATTAATAGAAAGTTCAAAAGAACAGCATTTATTTGAACTAGATACATTATAAATGTCTTTGCTGTCACTTTTGAGTTCAGTTCAGTTCATTCTAATCATGAATGAACTGAATCATGAATCATTTTGAGTTCAGTTCAGTTCATTTTGAGTTACTTTAAAAATAAAAAATCTTTCTGACCCCAAACTTTTGAAAGGTAGTTTATCACGTTTCCACAAAAATATTCGGCAACACAACTGTTTTCAACATTGATAATCAGAAATGTTTCTGGAGTGACACTGAAGACTGGAGTAATGATGCTGAAAATTCAGCTTTAATCACAGAAATAAATTACAGTTTAACAGATATTCACATAGAAAACCGCTATATTAAATGCTATTAATATCTAACAATTTTTACTGTATTTATGATCAAATAAATGCAGCCTTGCTGAGCAGAAGAGACTGCTTTCACATTATCTTAATTATTCTAAACCTTTGAGCAGCATTATACAATGATTTCCAAACACACACAAACTCAAACTTACGAGCAGCTTTGATCTGTTTCTGGGTTGCTTTGTACCTGACGTGTGCGAGACCTAAAACAGCGTAGTGATCTTGGTTCTGTAACATCAAGAAAAGCGTGTCAATACTCCTCCAGCTGCAGCTCCTCATCCTCCTCTTCCTCAGACAGCTCCTCCTCTTCCTCCAGCTCTTGAAACGAGGCCGACACATTTCGACTCCTGCGCTTCAGAAACGCCTCGAACCAGCGACCCACTGGCTCAACCTGAACCTGCTCTGAGGCTGAGACAAAGATTGTACACATTTCATAAAAAACATACACAGCACATTGAAGGTAATTTCTTATATTAATTCTATTTTTATTCGATTTTGTTATGCCATCCAAAAAGGAACACCACAAAACAGAGAACAAATACAACTTTCACACCCCAACATACACACACACACATATACATATATATATATACACACTCTACCGCTCAAAAGTTTGGGATCAATAAGTCTTCTGCTCATCAAGGCTGCATTTATTTGATCAAAAATACAGAAAAAAAACAGTCATCTTGCTAAATGTTATTACAATATAAAATAATGGTTTCTATTTGAATATCCTTTAAAATATAATTTATTTCTGTGATCAAAGCTGAATTTCCATCATCATTACTCCAGATGTGACACTGAAGACTGGAGTAATGATGCTGAAAATTCAGCTTTGTATCACAGAAATAAATTAGATTTTAATGTATATTAAAACAGAAAAATGCTATTTTACATCGTAATAATATTTCACTATATTACATTTTTTCCTGTATTTTTGATCAAATAAATGCAGCCTTGATGAACATAAGAAACTACTTTAAAAAACATTAAAAATCATTCTGATCTCAAACTTTTGACAGTGTATATACCGATCAGGCATAACATTATGACCACCTTCCTAATATTGTGTTGATCCCACTTTTGCTGCCAAAACAGCCCTGACCCATCGAGGCATACACTGTGCAGTGTGCTGTGGTATCTGGCATGTTAGCAGCAGATCCTTTAAGTCCTGTAAGCTGCGCGGTGGGGCCTTTATGGATCGGACTTGTTTGTTCAGCACATCCCACAGATGCTCGATCGGATTGACGCAACAAACTGCGATGCACTGTGTATTCTGACACCTTTCCATCAGAACCAGCATTAACTTCTTGAGCAGTTTGAGCTCCAGTAGCTCGTTTGTTTGTTCGGACCACACGGGCCAGCCTTCGCTCTACACGTGCATCAATGAGCTTTGGCCGGTTCACCACTGATCCTTCCTTGGACCACTTTTAATAGACAGACCGGGAACACCCCACAAGAGCTGCAGTTTTGGAGATGCTCTGACCCAGTCGTCTAGCCATCACAATTTGGCCCTTGTCAAACTCGCTCAAATCCTTACCCCTGTCCATTTTTCCTGCTTCTAACACATCAACTTTGAGGACAAAATGTTCACTTGCTGCCTAATATATCCCACCCACTAACAGCTGCCGTGATGAAGAAATAATCAGTGTTATTCACTTCACCTGTCAGTGGTCGTAATGTTATGCCTGATCGGTGAATATATAGCATCTAAATTATGTCATAAATTAACATAAGAAAATTACTTACATTACAATTGCACTTAGCAGTACAGTATTTGTTATTGTTTATTAAAAATACATCACTTCACTGATTTTTTGTTTTACATTGCACATTATCTACTTAACAAATTATATAAATCTTACTAAGATGACTTTTTACTTTGTTTTCACTATATTTTGAGAAAAACCTTTCTTTACATAAACTGAAATCAATTTAGAATTAATGCAAATAAGTTTGGTGACAGACACAGCTGATCATTTGTTTCTGTGTTTTCATTCAATTCAGCTCTCAGCGATAAAGCATGCCAATACGACCTAATCACAACAACTGAATACGAGAAGTCTTTCTAATAAGGTGTGATGTGTCCAGATGAGTGTTTGTCAGCAGGATGATGCAGATCTGAATCTCTCTCTCATCATTACTGTCACACTCACCGGCGACCGCGTTATAAAGCGCTGTAAGCTGCCCGTCTGACGCCTCCTTCAGCATCTTCACTAGTTCACACACACGGACGACCTAAAGAGCTCGCATTAGCGTGAAAGATCGGCTCGATTCGGGTATTTCTAAGCCGCTGTTTCGCCCGGGTCTGCCAGATCCACATGGGCCGCGCACAGCTGTCTGCTGGGGAACTCTGTGTTACATTCACAGCCTTCCGCTGCGCTGCCGCGTGATGACATTTGGTTCCGCTACTACAGAGTTCCAATTAGACCAATTCACCATGGTAACGATAATTCCCGCCAAAACACTACTTAAGTTTATTACTGTAAAACCAAAATAATAGTTTTTTTCCCCAAATCAATGTAAAAAGCAGAATAACCTTCTGTACAACAGTGCCTGACTAATATGACACTACAGTTTTATAGGAGTTACTAGTCAAATGATGGCATTTTGCTAGAAATTATGGCAAATTTATTTATTTTTATATGCATTTATTTATTTTATATGCAATAATTTTAAATAAGCTTAAAAATTAGAATAAGGCTTTAATTTTCTACAACTTTTACTCATTACTGAATAATATAGTAACATAATTATTTATATAGTGAATAATGTGATTCTATAATATACTGTAATACAGTATTTACAGAAAAGATACTGTAATACAATTTTTTAAATTAAATAAGCATGAATTAAGGATATAGGATATATAAATGCAATGTAATTTAAATATTACATTTGCAGTATAGCAATAAAAACAATATAGGAAAAAATCTATTACATTATAGATAAATGATATGAATAAATTATTATTATTAATACCCTATAAGGATTTAAGATGCCAGCTGAACGATTAGAATTGGCAGTATTTGTCTTGTGATTCATCAGAAAATGCCATTTTAATTGATCACAATTCACATTTCTTCCATGTGATACAATCTTTATTGACAAATAAAAATATCCATTATGAACATCTGTACAGATTACAGTAAACATACAGAAACTGTTGGCATCTCAGAACAGGTAAGAGACAGTCTGACTCACAAACCTGTAAATCTACCAAAACACTCCTCAGGCCGTCTGTAGTTTACAGTTCACGCCTCACATAGCATCAGTATGTGGAAACCCGAAACATTAGACTGTACATCTCGTGTGGCGAATAACTTCACCATAACAATCCTGTTTTTTGTTTTAATAAAGGACGTAGTCCAAATGTTTTAGGAAATGTACATTTAGTTAGTTTAGCTGTTGACACTTCACATCTCAGTGTAATCTAAAGGAAAGTGTTATGTGTACAACCGCTCAATCCAAGCGAACGACTGGCACTGACCTGTTCATTTTCACATATCAAAACACATCCGCAACACACACAAACTAAACATGAGCTGGAGGGACGTGTTGGGGTTCAGTGTGATTACAGCAGATCTGAGATCATTTTTGTAGTGAAATAGGACCTGTGCATGTTCTTGACTGGCTCCGTGAGATTCGCCCGTAAGCATTTTTTCTTTTCTCTGACAAAATTCACAGTTCTGTTCTTGTCAAAATCACCTAAAGAAAGACCTCATAGAAGAGTTAAGAGCAGAAAAGATTAATACATTTGCATTGTAGTTAAAAACCATCATACATTATTTGTCATCTTCTGTCTTTTAGTATACCTACAAACGTTTATTTTTTAATCAAAGCACAAGATGAGATTACGACCCTCCTGCTCACCATCTAATTCCCAGAAATCTCATCGACTGGAATCTCTGATGCTTTCAGGAATCCAGTTATCCGGTCAGGAGCAGCAGTGAAGGGGGCTTTTAAAGGGCTCGTCTGAGTCTTAAAGGGAAGTCTGGGGTCACGACAGAGCTAACGGACTGAATTCAGAAAGGTCAAATGCTGAAAAAGCCACGTGGAATGAAACTGACATTCCCTACAGTTGGCATCTCAGAACAGGTAAGAGACAGTCTGACTCACAAACCTGTAAATCTACCAAAACACTCCTCAGGCCGTCTGTAGTTTACAGTTCACGCCTCACATAGCATCAGTATGTGGAAACCCGAAACATTAGACTGTACATCTCGTGTGGCGAATAACTTCACCATAACAATCCTGTTTTTTGTTTTAATAAAGGACGTAGTCCAAATGTTTTAGGAAATGTACATTTAGTTAGTTTAGCTGTTGACACTTCACATCTCAGTGTAATCTAAAGGAAAGTGTTATGTGTACAACCGCTCAATCCAAGCGAACGACTGGCACTGACCTGTTCATTTTCACATATCAAAACACATCCGCAACACACACAAACTAAACATGAGCTGGAGGGACGTGTTGGGGTTCAGTGTGATTACAGCAGATCTGAGATCAGCCCACTCACAGCCACTGGAGAGATGCATTCAGAGCAGCATCCATCAACTAATGTGCATCAGTGTTTCAAACAAAAAACAATGACAGTACAATGAGTTGTTAAACGTTTCAAAGGAGGAAAAAGGCACCCAATCCTCACATCTGACAGATATTCAAGGCTTTGCTGGTGCCAAAAATTAATTTGGGTTAATCTCACGAAACATTTACAGCTCATATTTCGTCTTATATATATATATATATATCAATATCATTTTTTTAATGGAAAATGTAGCCTATTTCAATGACCATTTAAATTTTTTTATATTGTGATCTATAAAGATAGATTTTTTGGCATAAAGAAAATGAAATCTATTTTAATGACTTAATTTAAAAAAAATATTTAATCTCCCTAAAATTTATATATATATAATTTTTAATAGGAAAATTAAGCCCATTTCAATGACCAATTCGATTTTTATTCCCATTTTTAATTGTGATACTTATTAGATTTTTTATTACTGCAATACAGTATTTACAGTACAAAATAGTTAAATAAGCATGAATTAAGGGCAGTAAAACAAATAATATACAATATAATTTAAGTAAATAATAATAAAAATAAATTGTGCATTATAGTAATAATAAAATAGGAAAAATGTGTCAGAAAATTCTAATGGTCTTAAAAATAGGCTGCTTTATCTTT
>NW_015551074.1:94369-113707 GCF_001515605.1 Sinocyclocheilus anshuiensis | reverse complement strand
AATGCCGAGCTCTGCAGGTGAGAGTGATGGAGGAATAATGGAAGTGCACTTCCATGTAACTGGTTTGTAAAGCTGGTCAATAATAATTATTCAGTTACAACAACTAAAACAGATCAGCCGACTGTAACTGACTTCAAAAATAAATCATTAAGGCATTCTTCACCGCAAATCCCACACGACTTTGGTTTGTCCCTCTAAAGAATGTCCCAAAGGTGCCTAAGAGGTGCTGTGAGGGTCATAAAGGCCCTGGAGATGTGTGTGGGTGGTTCATGTAGACAGAGGAGTGTTGATGTGTGTGTGTTGTTCTGTACGTGTGTGTGTCCTATCTGCGTGCGGTTGACGCTGGAGCGCTGAAGAGCGGTGTGAGGGTGCTGGGAGATGTTTGGGGCAGGAGCAGGTTGCCGTTGGTGGTAGTAGATGGGCGACTGATCCGCAGGCGTCTCAGGTACTCGGCGTGAACAGGTTTGTGGCTCTGCAGGACCTTGATGGCCTCGTCGACAGGAAACCATTCGCGCTTACGACCTACGGGACAAATACTGCAGCATGAGCAAAATACACTGGCAAACACTGCAGATATTAGAATGTTATGAATACATGTACTGTGGGGTCTCAAATCATTCTTGAAACATGGATCATCATCTAGCAATAGAAAAATTAAATTAAATACAATTAAATAAAAAAATGCAATAAAATTTAATTAAAAATAATTTAAATTAAGGGGGTTTGAGGGTTAATTTTTTGGGGGAGATTTTCTTGTCATCTTTCATATTTTTGCAATAAAGATATGGTTTAAATTTAAAAATAAAATAAAAATATTTAATTTAAATTTGGGTGGGATGGGAAGGCAGTTAAAAATATATGTATTTTGGGTTTTTGGAGATTTTGTTGTTATCTTTCATATTTTTGCAATAAAGATAAGGTTGAATTGAACTGAACTGAATTTAAGGGGGAGGATGGGAGGACAGTTAAAAAATATACATAACTTGTGTTATCCTTCATATTTTTGCAAAAAAATATTTAAATTAAATCTAATTAAATAAAATTCTAATTTAAAAATGTATTTAATTTAAAGGAGCAGGGAAAGGATTAAATAGGCAGTTAAAAAAATATATGTATACAGGGTTTTTTGGAGATTTTCTTATTATCTTTCATATTTTTCCAATATAGATATTTTTAAATCAAATTATAAAATAAAATAAAATTTCATTAAAAAAAAATAAGTGAGCAGGGAAAGGATGGGAAGGAAGTTTTAAATAGGTATGTCTATTTTCTTGCATAGTTTTGCAATAAAGATATAGTTTAATTGAATTAAAATGAACTGAACTGAATTGAATTTAAGAGGGGATGGGAAGCAGTTTAAAAATCAATTTAAATTGCGTTTTTTTGGAGATCTTGTTATCATTCATATTTGTGCAATAAAGATATGGTTTCAATTACATTAAATAAATAAAAATCATTAAATTTAACAAATGCAAATAGATGCATTTTCACTTGTGGTCTTAGACTTATAGACTAACAGATGAAACCAGTGTGTGTGTGTGTGTGTAATATACATGCAGTCAGGAAACAGTTGAACAATCAGGAGACCCCGAGGGCTGAATACCTGCAGATGCATCACAAAAGCAGCACGCAATCACATACAAACTCACCAATATTGACTGAGTCCTCCCAGGCATCCAGCGTCTCTGTGACCGTCAGCACATACACGTACGTCCGGTGTTTCCGGTCCTGGTTCTGCTGTTGTTGAAAAATAAACTCTTTCAGTATGAGGGGCTGTAATCTCATCACACATCCATTCAGGAGTCTAAACCATCCAATCAGGAGAGGGAGAAGAGCCTTACCTCAAACACGCCAAGCAAACGTCCTAATTTACCCTTCACTCCAGCCTGAGGGAGAGAGAGAGAGAGATAGAGATCAAATCCACAACAATCCTTCATTTAGCCATGAGACTCCCAAAGTCAGGTAAATATCACCAGTAAAACCCTGACTGCTAGAAATGATGTTAAATGACAATGTGGCACCTCCTCGAAGACCTCCCGTACAGCAGCTCCACACGGCTCCTCCTCCGGCTCCATTCCTCCACCAGGAACAATCCACTGATCCGGGTTTCGACTGCTGCTGACCAACAGCACCTGCAGAAACCAGTGCAGAACTGATTAAATCTCAGAGAACCGTGGGATAGACGGCCAGAATATTTCTGCTTTTAAAGCCTCTAGTCTGCTAGGTTTCTGTCGTAAGTGCTTTACTGTAAACACACTTCCCATTACTGTGCATTTGTGGTTCGTCACAGTTACTTCATCAAAACACACTAATCTCTGTTTACACTCATTTATTGGGTTTAATGAAACAGAGAAATGATGTCATGATATTTCGACACAAATTTTGTGATCTGAAGGGGAGAACAATGTCTACTGTGTGTGTATGCACAACACTTTAGAGCCTGGCCCAGCGTTATTTTATATATATAAAACTGTAGTTTTAATTAATATTTTGGTTTAGTTTGAATTTTAATATTTTAGAAATATATTTAATATATTTTCTGTTTTCATTTTAATTTTAGTTAAAGTTTTAGTAATTTTGTTATGTCATTTTTATTCTTTTTTTATTTTTATATCTATATAGTTTTTTATTTATTTAGTTATTTTAATGCATTAAAGTTAAACTAAATGAAAATGATCATGTTTCCTGGTATAAAGCTGGTAAGTTTAAAATTTTATTTTATTTCAGTTTTATTTCAAGTTTTTTTTCCCATTTTTTTATGGGTTTTAGTTTTAGTTAATGATAATAACCCTGGTCTGACCACCTTTTTAGAAAATAGCAAGAATAAAATACAAACAAAATATAATATATATAATTTATTAAAGAGCATTAGAAGGTTATACATCACATCAAATATTAATTACAAGACCGCACAAATTAAATAACAATGTGTCATCTCCTCGTCCCTCGTGTGTGTGCATCGTGACACAATGTCTGCACTGCTTTCATGTGCTTACTTTACTCTCTGACACAATCAACAAATATTAGATCAAAATGAAGTTGTTCAAGTAAAACATTCCCAGCTCAAATATGACTATTCCGATTATGCAAAACTAAAATCAGCCATTTCCTTATTTTGAATTAGTTTTTAGTTATTTTTTTATATATTTTACATTTTCATTCTTCAACCCCATTTCAACCTAGTTTCATTATTAATTTGTTTAATTTTTAGTAATTTTATTATGTGCTTTTGCCATTTTGTTTTTTTACTTTAAAAAGTTTTACTTCTTTTTAAATATTACTATTTAGGTTTCATTTATTTTGTATTTCAGTTTTAAGTTTGAGTTTTATTTTTTTTCCAGCTAGTAATTTTAGTTCTTCAACTTAAACTTATTTCAGTTAGTTGCCAAGGCAACATAACTAATTTTCATTTATTTTTTCATCTAATATTTTTATTTTATTTTCGGCTATCACTTCAGTTAACAAAAATGTTTTTAACGATAATAACTCTGGTCTGAGTGACTTTTGACAGATGGACGCAGCAGAAGTGCAATTGTGACGGCACATCTTGCTCTCTGATTGGCTAATCCTCCAGCTGCTGATCAGCCCTCAGGTGTGTCCTGCACTAAGAGGATTGTGGAATTGATTGTGGTGGCATTGTGACATCACATGCGTCTGTCAAGTTCATGACACCTGCTGTCACCTGGCATGTTCAGGGCCAGGCTGAGGTTATTTTAAACTTATTTCAGTTAGTTGCCAAGGCAACATATCTAATTTTCATTTATTTTTTCATCTAATATTTTTATTTTATTTTCGGCTATCACTTCAGTTAACAAAAATGTTTTTAACGATAATAACTCTGGTCTGAGTGACTTTTGACAGATGGACGCAGCAGAAGTGCAATTGTGACGGCACATCTTGCTCTCTGATTGGCTAATCCTCCAGCTGCTGATCAGCCCTCAGGTGTGTCCTGCACTAAGAGGATTGTGGGATTGATTGTGGTGGCATTGTGACATCACATGCGTCTGTCAAGTTCATGACACCTGCTGTCACCTGGCATGTTCAGGGCCAGGCTGAGGTTATTTTTACGAGTGAGGAACAGGTCACCTGCTCAAAGAGTTTGTGTTACAGAAACCACAAAAGAAAGCTTTCTGTACACAGGATTTTAATATATATATATATGTAGCATCTGAATTGTTTTGTGTTCAAAACACACTAACAGTTCTTCTGTTTACATGCAGTGCATTTAAAACCCAATTGTTTTCTTAAAACACGTTAGTTCAGTTCTGGTTTCCCACAGATAACCAGGGCCGGTCACACATGACCATAAGCTTAATGTTGTACAAAAGAGCTTGTTCTCAACAACTCAATCAACAAAACAACCATGACCTGTGTGTTCTTGTCACTCTGTGATGAAGTACAGTACCATACAGTTCAAGAAAAGTGCATGACAATGAAACCTCTTGTACAAACAGATCTGAGAATCACTCGAACACAACCAGTAATTTACAGTCCCATAATTCCACCCTGCCAAATCTCATGAAAAGACATGCATATCACATTTGACACTAAAACAACAATAAGAAGGATAATGTACAGTCAAACCAATAATTATAGCAAAATAAACTCTGAAATGGTGATCAGGACTCAAAATTGAGGGGTCTTGTTTCTTATTGCATGACTGTTTACCAAATAAAAATCATCCTGAAATAACTTACCAAAATAAATAAAAAAGTAAATAATAAACAAGTTATTCTAGACTGACACACACACACACACACATCTGGCCCTCATGCCAGATGGGACCCAGCGGAGAAAGATGAGAATCACAACATACCTGTATTTAAATAGTGTATGAAATATTCATGTGTACAATTAAGCCCAGGGCTTATATATATATATATATATATATATATATATTATTTATGACAATATACATTTATTATAATTATTATTCTCACTTTTTACATTAGGAAATCAGCATTAAAGGCAGTAAACAAAAACTGTTGTGATGAATAATTCATAATTTAAATATATCATTCATAGTTTTTCCTATAATATATCATCAATGTATCATATATAATAGAATAAATAATTCACCTCTTCATAGTCTTAAAGTCAGCTTGAAATTGAAAACAAAATCTACTTTTTATGATCCATTGATTCGGGATGGACATAATTAAGTCTGACCCAATTTTTTTGTTCAGAAATTCATCATCACATTACTGTAGTAAAATGGATGGTGAAAGAAAGTCATTTCATGTTGACATGAAGAGGTTCTCAATGACGCATCAAGGACGTATGTAATCAAAACAAAGTGGGTGTAAAACATGAATCATCAGGTGTTTAATTAACATGACGAAATCACAGCCGCTTGAATCCAGCGGTCAGAACCAGAATGATCAAACACTAGAGCAAAGAGATGAAGTATCATGCTGATTTAGAGTTTAATGCATAAACATAAGAGATATGATATGATTTTTGCATGTAAACTCACTGCTGTCTTTCATAACAGGATAAATAGGATTATATTTTAAAATATAATTTTCTCCTCACACGGCCAGTTTTCCGGTTTCTGTGACTTTCACCCAATGTCACCGCAGCAGAGCACTATGGACTTATTACAAAGACAAACACCCTGGAGCAACCCTGGGGTTAAGCGTCCTGTTTAAGGACACACTGGTGCATTTCAGTTGAACTAACCAGCCTTAACCACTACACCACAAATACACCCAGACAAGGAACATTTATCAGCATCATCACTTAATAAAAATCAGGTGACTACAGTGAATTGTACGGTTGAAATAATTCTTGAATGCATACGCATGTGATTATTTTAGCAGTGGAATGTCACAGACAGTTATTCTAAATCTGCTGTATGTTTACAATAACTCAGATTCTAGGAAAACAAGACTGTATTTAATAATAAACATGATGCTAAATGGAGGAAGGCAGTGACGTTTGTCCTGATTTCCCAGAACTAGTCTCATGTTTAAAAAGGTTTGCATCATTGATTCTGTTATTTTCCTGTTTATTATTGTGAAGCTGCTTTGAAACTATCTGTATTTTAATAGTGATTATTTGTCATTTATTTATTAATATTGATTATTTATTTATATTCTCTTGATTATTTAAGGTTAATTATTTGCAACATCCAAAAAGTAATCTCAGCTGCATTGTTCCAAACCTATGAGTTTCTTTCTTCTGTTGAACACAAAAGAAGATGTTTTGAGAATGTTTGTAACCAAACAGTTGACAGTAACCATTGACTTCCATAGTATTTTATTTTGGAAGTCAATGGCTAGCAGCAACAGTTTGGTTACAAACATCCTTCAAAATATCTTCTTTTGTGTTTAACAGAGGAAAGAGATTCATACAGGTTTGAAACAATTTGAGGGTGAGTGAATGACAGAATTTTTCTTTTTGGGTGAACTATCCCTTTAAGGTTTTACCAGTGTAGAAAGATAAGCTTGAGCATGTGTTAATGTTTTCTTAATTTATGCTTACGTGAAAGTGCAATCATTCTAATTAAATGTAAAAAGAAATTTCTCAATAGAAAAGTTTCATGATTAATAATCACAATTAATCAAAATAATCATGATTATTAATTTAACCATTATTGTGCAGCATTGTATAAAGCACTACTGACTGTTTTAGACACCTGTAGCATCTTATGGTCAAGCATTTTTGAACAACTGTAAGATTTTGTATAAGATAAATCGCTGGGATGATTTTTAAATGTACTAACACGCTCTCGCTGTTGCTGATCACCGCTGGGGCGAGAGACTATGAAGTGCGCTGAATGGGAGGGCTTTTGACTCATGCGCTCGCTGATCCTCTGCCCCCTAATCACCCTCTTTCACTCCGACACAAAGAGCAGCCATTTCAAATGAGTTCCCCCTCATGCAGTGCCAGAACTGTTTGTGGAGCTGTTCTGAGATCAGCGGGCATGAGCGAACACGCCACTGTGATGGCTGAGACTACAGTGTGGATAGGAAGCAGCCCCAGATTTACACCGGCAATCACTCACGACAGCTCAAACAACTCAGATTCTTCTCTTTGGTTACTTGGAAACAAGAAAGCAACAGAATGAAGGATTGTCAGGAAAGCAGAAACCTCTGAAAATGGCCACTTAAAGGAATAGTTCACCCAAAAATGAAAATTTGCAGAAAATGTGCTCACCCTCAGGCCATCCAATATGTAGATGAGTTTGTTTCCTCATCAGATTTCGAGAAATGTAGCATTCCATCTCTTGCTCACCAATGGATCATCTACAGTGAATGGGTTCCGTCAGAATGAGTCCAAACAGCTGATAAAAACATCACAATAATCCACAAGAAATCCATACCACTCCAGTCCATCAATTAATGTCTTGAGAAGTCCAAAGCTGCATGTTTTCCATCACGAATGCATTTTTAATGTCAAACCATCACTTTTGGCCAAAATATGAGTCCATAATAACGCTTCCTCCAGTGAAAAACTCTCCTGTTGTGTCTCACATCAAAATCCACCTACATATTTATTTAGATCTGTTTTGGCTTGTAAACAGTGCTTAATCTGTGCACATCTCTGTCCTGATTCAGACAAGATGACTTTTTCACTGGAGAAAGCAATATTCTGGATAGAAGACTCGTATTTTAGCTGGAAGCAATAGTTTGAAGTTAAAAACCTCTTAATGATGGATTTCTTACAAACACACGCATCTTTTGGCTTCTCCAGATGTTAACTGATGGACTGGAGTGGTGTGGATTACTTGTGAATTATTGTGATTTTTTTTTCAGCTGTTTAGACTCTCATTCTGACGGCACCCATTCACTGCAGAGGATCTATTGCTGAGCAAGTGATGTAATGCTACATTTCTCTAAACTCATCTACATCTCCAATGGTCTGAGGGAGAGCAAATTTTCAGAAATTTTCATTTTTGGATGAACTATTTCTTTAAGCACAAAACTCACTTGTGTGCATTAACACTCACATATCTTCAAGTTTATGATGTGATTAATTATTTACAATTATTTACAAGATGCGCTCAAGACTTTACTGGTCACCCAGAAGACAATTAAACTCTTTTATTGTCTCTATTCATATTAATCACACACTAAACACGAAAACTCACTTTGGGGTTGATAAGAGATACTCAGCAACAAACCTTTAGAACAAGAAAATCCAAAATGAGTTGGATATGGCAACAATGCTTTTTTTTTTTTTTTTTTTTAAATGTGATTTTTCAAAAGGTGTCACTGGGTGATATATTACATTCAATCTCATGTCTTTTCGTGACAGTCCTTTGTCAGAAGTGGATGAACCTGGTGCAGCTGTATACATGCATAAACGGGGAGTTTCAGAGAGCTGCAGTTTGACGTGTTTTTATTGCATAACTGCTCTATGGAGGCCCAGTGACCGATAGTCTAAAGTGCCTTTAAGTCATAGGTGACAGGGGACGGACATGTGTGCAATGACAAAAATAGACAGATAGATAGATAGAGGTAAATGAAAGGATTAATCCAGTTTTCTAATGGGTTATTATACAGTTGAAACAGGTTTACTTGACTAATGAGGCTCAATGAGATTTTGGCCAGTGCAGCACTGTGTGACAGAGCTTATAGCCCTGGATGAGAATCAAATGAACAGATGTGCTCTAGCTTACAATGTGCAGTGATCTGAACAGTGCATGCTGCAAAAACTTCACTTTCTAAAAACTGATCTCACTGACCTCAGAAAAACTGATCTCAGATCACTTCAAGCTGGTGTGTCTGTATAGTGCATTATTTGTTTGTGTATTGTGCCTGCAATTCATATAATCAATGTAACGTTATCTACGTATGTATCCATTAAACACAGCACTGATAGATGACACATCACATGACAGCATACTAGAACCTGATTGATAGCTCTTATATATACAGTACGTTATATACATATACACTCTCCAAGTATCTGTATGCTCACTTATATTCTGACTGGGCCTCAGGTAAAAGTGTCAGTGAGTGTTGATACACTGATTTATCATCCGAGCATCATGCCCGGTTTAGATAATATCTCCGTACCTCATCCTCGCGTTCGTTTTTGAAGCACAGACACGCCGCTCGCCGCTTGAATCCTTCCCGGTCGAACGTCCGAGTCTGGTTCGGTTTGAACTTCATGCTGAAATCCCGTCGGTGACGGTCGGTCCTTCCGTAGATTTATCCGACCGGTCAGCAATGCTCCGTTAGTCACTGGAGAGGCGAACCAGTACCGGGCTGGACCGAGCCTACGGGTTTTCGTTGGTTTTCAATCCAGTTTAAATAATTCCTTCGCGTTTAGTCAAGCAAATTCGATTCTTTAACGACGACTCTGCATTCCGCTGTCCATTCCCAGGTCAGAATATCTCGTTTTTCCCCGGTATATATATATATATATATATATACGTGCGTGGTGGGCCGGGTGCGAAATTACTAACGCTAGTACGTTGACGGCTCGGTGCCTAATATTCATGAGTTAAACCGTCAGCATTGGAAGGTTACCAGGCAACGTCAGCATATATTATTCAACCGCGTTCACCATTGGAAGGCAACGCTTCAACGTCACCAAAAACTAATTAATATACATGAGCGACACCTCGGCCGTAGTAGGATTTAAAGACTTCCGTCAGGCGGATCCGTGAACTGCGCTCACACTCATAACTGCGTGGCCTCCTGTCACATATACTGCAGGTAGATATGACATAATTTGTCTTATCTTTTATTATTAATTTATAAATAGTTGTTTAGACAAGACACATACTTTGAGTATCAGATAATTCCAGTGTTGGGGGTAACGCATTACAAAAAACACAGATTCAGTATTCCTCAAAATGAATAAAAATAATGCAACTCAGAATATGACGCAAACCTGCAATAATTAAATGTTAAACAACACAAATATACTTTATGTACTTAATCCCATTCTATTAACCAATGTATTTGCTTCTGACCTTCGATGATCCAGTTCAACCATACTAATAAGCAAAAATTAATCTAGACAAACATTTGTGTGTCTTTTTTTACTGCTGAAGTGTGTTGAAATTTCTTCTTCTGCATTCTACTGTACGGACGTAAATGTACTTTCCCTTCAGCCTGAGGCTTATTCATTTCACTTTTGGTGTGAAAAGGCTTTTATATTTGCCAAAAATAGAACTTTTTTATTTTAAAAACAAAGCAAGTCCTGTCCAGATTTAAAAAGTAACTTAACACATTACTTTCCATAAAAAGTAACTAACGTAATTAGTTACTTTTTTATGGAGTAACGCAATATTGTAATGCATTACTTTTAAAAGTAACTTTCCCCAACACTGGATAATTCACGGTAGAGGTTATCCATAGACATATCCGTTGATCACAACAAATATAAATCAGTTCTGGCAAGATTCATCTAACAAGATTTTGAACAAATGTTCTTCCAGTAACGTTAATAGAACGTTCGTTTAAAGTTATTGTTATTTATTTTTAATAACGTTCTCAAAACGTTTGCACAATTTATTTATAAATTGTTGATATAACGGTTTCCCCCCCGAAACGTTAGTTGTATGTTTGTCTAATGTTTTTTAAATGTTACCACTCACGTCTTGTTTTAGAACGTTCCGAGAAAGTTCAAAAGTAACGTTCCGGAAATGTTCGCATAATGAAAAACATGGAACGTTTGCTTAATGTTTTCTCTAACGTTTGCATAACCAAAGAAAAAAATGCTTGTAAAACTGTTAAAAAAAACTGGACGTTTTGAACGGTAAGATGTTTTTGTTAGCCGATTATCAACTTGTGTTCCGACAAAATATGTAGATATTATGACAAAAAAATACATGAATGCAGAAAATGCAGAATGCATATTAAATAAATACTGTGCACCATTCCCAACCAGCTGCATATACAGCAGTGCATTAACGCATTTCATGTCAAATAAAATAAAATAACCATGGTAATACCATTTGTACATTTTTCTCTAATGTAGTGCTGTTAATGACGACCTGGAACACTGGACTTTGGCATACAGATACTGATCTGATTGAATTATGGTGATGACATTGTTTAACTTTGACAAGAAAAGATTTTGACAACATTTTTTTCTGTTATCACTGTGCAAACAGAAACAGTTTGGGAGAGAAATGTCATGAGCAGGTTTGAGTGAAACTAGAAGCACTTTTAATGATAAACACTCTTAATGATACTAGTTTTCAAGGTAGGTTTAGTTTTAAAATCATTAGTGCAATTGGACATTTGACTCAAAACCAAAGAGTTACTGGGGTATAGACCTGTGACAACTTGCCCTATAATATTATCACCAATAAAATGATAGAGAATAATTGTTCTTGGGCAGATTTTGTAACTAACCTAAGACAGACATCACCGCACATGCCTGCAGTCGTCATGTCTTTAATGAGTGAATTACAGACATCTGGTTAGTGGGGAATGCTATAAAATCTGTTGCCTTAGCTTAGTGCTAACGTGTCATGCTGACGTAGAATACAACCTCAACTCAACATGGGCCAAACTCGTTAAGCACATTAATCAGACAACAGCACAATGGAAATAAATGTTTGCCATGGGCTCAACAGATTTTAAGACAGAACAGAGAAGCGTGAATCTGTTCACGGCCTTAATGAGATTACATGGATCTGATCGGAGCAACAGCTGCCACACACTCACTGTACGTGACTTTTAATTCACAATTATTGAGCTTCACCAGAGCTGTTTTGCAGAAACTTCATAATGAATATGTACGTTTACTGGTCAGAAAAACTCATCTGCCAGCGCAAAATAGTAAATAGTAATCAGTTCTATTCGTGACCATGTACAAACACTGACATTATTACAAGTTATGCTCCCAAGGTCTATAGAAATGCCGTAATGGTAGCCATTCAGACACTGCAGACATAACAAATGGCTCATTAGAAATGAGAAAACAGAAACAAGACACTGTTTTGATTGCTCTCGATGTCCCAATCCTATAAACGGCCTGCAGACACACACAAACATTCAGGACGGAGAAATGTGGAAGTCAGAAATAACTTCAGCTGCAGCTCTGCACCACTGCTGTTCAGACGGTTATATAACGTGCTGTTTGTTAGAAGAACCGAGTCATGTGGAACAGAAGATAGATGAGACATGACAGACCCACTGTCCTGCGGTTGATAGTTTGTTTCATAAATCCAGCAATGAAGGTCTCAGAGGCTCAAATACAGTGAAAGTCTGGGATTAAAAGTCCCATTTAAAGGGAGACAGAACTCCCTTTATATACTGTACTGAAGAACTGACTTTTCATTTATTTCAAATGGGGGAATGTAATTTGTATTTGTATTTTAAGCTTATATTTGTATAAAATTCAGCAGCTAAGTAGATACACCTAATGTTAATTTTTAATTACATACCATGTTTGCTCTAAATTGTAAAAAAAATAAAAAAGTTGTCCATGTATTGCACCATCTAAACATTATTTTTCAGATGCCTCTGCCACCTAATTTTTTGACAAAGTAATACTGTGACAAGTGTAATTTAATCAACAAATTCTCTTTTGTATAGACAAATATCGATCGGAAACATGGTTCAAAGGGGCTTCTCTCAAAACCAGATCAATTCTTTTCTATTTTATTTGCAGAAGCAAACTTTCACGTTAACACACTAGCAAGGCAGTACAGCCCTGTTTAAGCATAATTCATAGTCGTTGAGATTAAACACCTGCAGTGTTTGTATGCATGCCATTCAGACTGTGAAATTATTTGACATAAACTGTATTTTCTAGCATCTGCTGAGAGGTTTCAGGCTACGATCTATGGAAGCTTGTTTCCACCACAGGATAAAAAAGGGTAATTGTGACATTTTAATCTCAATTCTGACTTTTTTTTCCTTGCAATTCTGAGTCTAGATCTCACAATTATACAAATTTTTCTTGCAATTCTGAGAAGTCCAAATTATGAGACATGAACTCACAATTGTGAGAAAAAAGTCAGTATTGTGAGATATAAAAATTGCAATCACTTTTTACTAAATGCAAACTCAGAATTCCAAGAAAGTTTTAAAATTCGCTAAAATGGTGAGATATAAACTCAGAATTCCACAAAAAAAGCCCAAATTGCGAAATGCTAACTCAGAATAAAAAAATAAATAACAAGTGTCAAAATTGCGAGATGCGAGCTCAGAATTCCAAAAAAGTATCAAAATTGCAACGTAAACTCAAGAATTCTCAGAAAAAGCCAAAATTGTGAGATCTGGAAATTTGAGAAAAATATTGTGAATTCAGAATAGTGAGATAAAATCTATAAACCATTATCTTTTTTAATTCTGTGGCAGTAACAAGCTTCCATAACAATCAGATTCAAACCTGTAAAAAAAACTCAGAAATTAAGAGAACAAACCAAATAACATAACAAAAAATATTTTTACTAAAACTGAACATTTACAGATTTAATTTTCCCAGACAAGTCATACAGATTCCACTTCAGCCGAAACACAAACCTTTACACCCACACTCACACAAGTTTCGCTTGGAATACAACAACGTCAGAGCAGGTTCTGGCAATGATATAGACGGGTTCACAACAGGCGTTTAATGAACTGAAGAGTTTCACAGAAAGGAAATAGTAAAAAAAAAAAAAAAAGTTCACATCATTTTGTCCCTGACCGAGAAGCAGCATATATGCATCCCACGTTTAACAGGCCCTCCCTCTACACCCCGTAACAGAAAAATTAACTAACAAAAATGAACCATCCACCTGGATGCAGGGCCTGGAGCCTACACTCAGTTTCCAGTGAAATCCACTGCGCTAATGACTGTAATAGAGACTGTACTACACATTCTGACAGGGTCCAGTGTAGTGACCACGCAAGGGATGCTGGGAAACCCCAGGCCATCACCAGAAGCAGAGAGATCATATAGTGGAGCGAACATTAGTTCTGACCAGGAACACACCGACACTCACCCAAAGGCCTGCAGTAGTTGCTTTTGAATCATGTGTTTTTGTTTTGTTTTTTTTCGCTTAGTTTTAATTTGTCTGAGAAAGTGTCCTTTGAATGCGAAAGAAGACAGGAGGAGATTGTTCCACTTCTCTCACTTGATGCCACCGTTTCCTTCTTCTAAACTTCAATGTTGTTGCCGGCATAAAGCCTGGTCCATGTTCGGGCTGTGAGAGAGAGAAAAACACAAAGACCCTCCAGGACATCAATTAAGATCATACTGATTTGATTTGGGTCAATCTCATAAAATCATAATACAATAATGAGAATAAAAAAAAAAAAAGACAAAAAACAAAACATTGAGTGCAAAAAAAAATCTTAATGGTCCTAAAATAGATTTCATCATTTTTTTTTTCTTTTGATTTCTGAGTGAAATGTGTGCTAAACCTGTTTATGTGAGATTATTCCACTTTTCTTTTTATTTCAATATGGAAGCCAATTTCCACAGGAAAAAAAAAATGAAAAAATTGTAACTGCTCACAATTTTTACTTTTTCCCCTTACCATTTAGAGTTCACATATCACGATTCTTATTTCTCGCAATTTTGAGAAAAAGTCAGTTGCATGACATAAACTCACAATTCTGAGAAGAAAGTCATTGTAAGATAAAAAGTCACAATTACCTTTCTTATTCTGTGGTGGAAAAAAATGTAATAATAAGAATGATAATAATAAAGATGTACACTCAAAGTCAGAATCGCACAAGATTTAAACTCAGAATTCTGAGGGAAAAAATTTTATTACAAAAATGACCAAAAAAATAAATAAAAAAGGCATTTCATTATTTGTTCTTTTGATTTTTGATGTGAGCTGAAGATAATTGCAACTTTTTATTTCACAGTTCTAACCTTTTTCACTCACAATTCAGAGTTCATATATCACAATTCTGATTTTTCACAATTTTGAGAAAAAAAATCAGAATTGAGATTTTTTTTTTAAATATCACAACTACCCCATTACCTTTTTTTATTTTTGGTAAAAACAAACAAAAAACAACAAAAGAGTCAGAAATTGCAAGATGTGAACTTAGAATTTCGAGATAAAGTCAGAATTGCAAGATTAATAAATGAGTAAATAATAAATAAATAAATAAAAAATGACAATTTATCTACAAATTCTTCTATAATGTGGGATGTTTTTAAAGCTTTTTTACTGGAGAAGTTTTTAAGTGATGATAATAGTGAATGTAAATCTGAAGTAAATACATAACAGTTGGTTTAAATTTATTGTTTAATTTAATGCTTTGTGAATATGGTATTTACCCACCAAATAAATGAAGTTTAGGACATCATCTAACTCCTTAATTTCAGACACATCACAGTGATTCAAACAGAAATATTACCAACTAGGGATGTAACGGTATGAAACTTTCTTATCACGATTATAGTGACCAGAATGATCACGGTTATCGGTATTATCACGGTGTTGTTACAATTTGCTGGAAATGTTCAAAAAGTACTGACACACAAATCATTTCACCAAGTTTTACATTTAAAATCAACAAACAACAAATAAAATGGTTATAGTGATAATTAAAATATGAAACGGTAATACTAACCGTGGGGTATTTTATCACGATTTATCGTCAAACCGGTAATCGTTACATCCCTAATATATATATATATATATCTCATAGGTCTTACCTGTTTCAATGGCTTGAGCCTCGTTGCTCTTCCACTGTTCAGCGACATCATTAGCCAGCGGATCATCAGGGTTCGGAGCGCTTAGTAGAGCCTGGATAGAGAGCAGCACTGTACGGATCTGAAGAGCTGGAGACCATTTATCTACAAGAGAGAAGAGACAGTCGTGCTACCTTTAACCTTATAAAGCCTAGAGCATCATATTTCATACATAAAGGCCGCTCTAAATGATCAAAACTTTGATGAAAAACAGTATTTCCAGATGAACACTTACTGGACTGAAGCAGCTCGGATTTAATTGATTCTTCATCAATCATTTTTTAGAGTCTCAAATCTGATCATCAGGATTTCACTGTTGATCTTCACAAGCCTCCAGAACATCTCACATCTTTTGAGAAGCGTTTATTTCTTCATCTCTCAGTCAGCATTGGATTGCATTGCATTATGTTTGGATCATTTCAATCTCATCTTACCAAGACATATTATTGGAGATATAGAGTGACGACTGATATTTATAGCATTTTATATCTGCTCTACTGTTATAAAGATCTTATATGTTTTACATTACAAGCATCAGAATCTCATCATATAAATATCAGCATCTGCACCAAATGACATATTTTTGCTCAGTTTGAGCCTCTGAATAAAATTTAGCTGTTTTTTCCTCCATATTCTCACTATATCAGACTATATGAGCCATAAAACCCTGATGGATCAAATACGATACAAATCATGAAACATATGCACATCTATTTTATGTATTCTGTCTAAAGGTTTAATAAACTGTTCTTTAAAAAAAAGAAAAAAAAAAAAGATTTTTCTTACTATTATTTCATATGTCAGGCTTTACAAACACTATAATCACCTTTCAGGATGTCCAGACAGATCCTGCCCAGCTTGTCCACATTGGGATGGTAGATTTTGGTCATGAATCGGACCTTGGGAGCAGCCATGGGATACTCCTCTGGGAGGAACAGCTCCAGTTTGAACGTCCCGCCCTCAAAGGGCGAATCCTGCGGCCCAGCGATCACCACGTAGAAATATCGAGCGTTTCCTTCATCAGGCTCCGCTCTGATTCCAGGCACAGGCTCAGCCAACAAGCGCTGCGTCTCCTATTGAAACACACACATGTGAAAAACACAACGCCAAAGTCATGGGTTCAAAATTCGAATGCATGAACTGATCACACACTCTGGAGCCCTGTGCAGTACAGTATTTATTTATCCTCAGTTGTTCAAATCACGGTAATCGAATACGGTTATAGTGATAATTAAAATATGAAACGGTAATACTAACCGTGGGGTATTTTATCACGATTTATCGTCAAACCGGTAATCGTTACATCCCTAATATATATATATATATATCTCATAGGTCTTACCTGTTTCAATGGCTTGAGCCTCGTTGCTCTTCCACTGTTCAGCGACATCATTAGCCAGCGGATCATCAGGGTTCGGAGCGCTTAGTAGAGCCTGGATAGAGAGCAGCACTGTACGGATCTGAAGAGCTGGAGACCATTTATCTACAAGAGAGAAGAGACAGTCGTGCTACCTTTAACCTTATAAAGCCTAGAGCATCATATTTCATACATAAAGGCCGCTCTAAATGATCAAAACTTTGATGAAAAACAGTATTTCCAGATGAACACTTACTGGACTGAAGCAGCTCGGATTTAATTGATTCTTCATCAATCATTTTTTAGAGTCTCAAATCTGATCATCAGGATTTCACTGTTGATCTTCACAAGCCTCCAGAACATCTCACATCTTTTGAGAAGCGTTTATTTCTTCATCTCTCAGTCAGCATTGGATTGCATTGCATTATGTTTGGATCATTTCAATCTCATCTTACCAAGACATATTATTGGAGATATAGAGTGACGACTGATATTTATAGCATTTTATATCTGCTCTACTGTTATAAAGATCTTATATGTTTTACATTACAAGCATCAGAATCTCATCATATAAATATCAGCATCTGCACCAAATGACATATTTTTGCTCAGTTTGAGCCTCTGAATAAAATTTAGCTGTTTTTTCCTCCATATTCTCACTATATCAGACTATATGAGCCATAAAACCCTGATGGATCAAATACGATACAAATCATGAAACATATGCACATCTATTTTATGTATTCTGTCTAAAGGTTTAATAAACTGTTCTTTAAAAAAAAGAAAAAAAAAAAAGATTTTTCTTACTATTATTTCATATGTCAGGCTTTACAAACACTATAATCACCTTTCAGGATGTCCAGACAGATCCTGCCCAGCTTGTCCACATTGGGATGGTAGATTTTGGTCATGAATCGGACCTTGGGAGCAGCCATGGGATACTCCTCTGGGAGGAACAGCTCCAGTTTGAACGTCCCGCCCTCAAAGGGCGAATCCTGCGGCCCAGCGATCACCACGTAGAAATATCGAGCGTTTCCTTCATCAGGCTCCGCTCTGATTCCAGGCACAGGCTCAGCCAACAAGCGCTGCGTCTCCTATTGAAACACACACATGTGAAAAACACAACGCCAAAGTCATGGGTTCAAAATTCGAATGCATGAACTGATCACATGTAAACCCTGAATGCAATGCAAGTCCCTTCAGATAAAAGCATCTGCCAAATGCACGAACGTAAATATAATGATACTGATGAACTTTATTTGGTTTTCAGTTGCATGGAAACAAAATGCACTTAGAAAGTACTGGCAGCTGCATTGAATACTTTTGATAAAGTTTGTTTCTAAAATGCTTTTAAAAAATGTACAGAGGCACTTAGTAGCAAGCAAAATAAATATCTACAAGCAGAACTGCGTGTAAGAAATTATCGGTACTTTTTATAGAGATGTTTTTATGCTCACCTTTCACAGTTCATGACTCCTGTGGCATTATCCGAGCAATTATTTGATTTATACCAGTCTATTATTGTGTTATAATCCATTAAATATAAACCAACGCCAAAATGGCACGCGACTGTGCAAGTGAATTGTGATTGGTCTGTTTAACTGTCAATCAGATGGTCTAAGTGGGCGGTTCTTGGCCGGGAAAAGCTGCAGTGTGGATCAGACTTGCTGACGATCAGAATTCTGGTATTGCAAGATTAGACTCGTGTAGACAAAACACGAACGGTGATGAATCTCTGTGTACTTAAAATTGGCGAACCACATATTTACGACACACAATCTTTCTAAACAATTCAATGCATTTCCTGTTTGCATACACACTCTCATTGCACGGAACATTCTGCTTTCACATAAACACATTTCTAGTGAGATCCGCATCTATGTGTCACACACCCAGAATCTCAGCTGACACTTACATTACTGGCTCTGTAATAAACCCGAAAGAGCTGATGCTGATGCTGATGCAGTTGCTCTTTCTATGAAGGCTATTCCCATATATTTGATGCATGTTTGAAACAGTGAGCGCGCGGGAGCCTCCCTGCTGCAGTGCGAGCACGTGCCGTTTTCTTTCATTTTTAACGCATCGCTTTCGCAGCGCCAACACGTGCCGCAATGGAACGCACAAGAGAAACATTATGGGAGTTATACCTTAATAATCCTGCGGGGCAATCCAGCCATCTCGTTTTATTTATGCGGTTTGCGCCGTGGCCCGGTACCTACTCCTCGCGTTGAAGTCGACAGCGCATGCGCGCAAGTCTTCCGGTAAAAAACGTCATCGTCCGCTCCAATAGGTTTCATGGGAAATGTAGTTTTTCCACTGCTTGTCTACTATTTATTAGTTTGCGTGCATTTCGAATTGTTTTA
>NW_015551074.1:78235-94138 GCF_001515605.1 Sinocyclocheilus anshuiensis | reverse complement strand
TCCCCCCCCCCCCCCGCCTTAAAACATTGTACAATCTTATACATGCATTTGTTTTAATACATTTTAAATCAATTACTAATCTTTTTTTTTAATTGCTCATTATACAGTACTTATTATGCATCTGTTTCCTTCTTGTTTAATACATTTAAATCCATTACTTTTTTAACTTTATATTAATTGTATTTATTTATATTGTTTGTCATCATTGTCTACCCTTTCAGTGTTATTCTTTTCTTGTGGACTGTACATTGTAAAGCGTCCTTGAGCCCTGGAAAGGCGCTATATAAATGAAACTTATTATTATGGTTTCTTATGCATGCTATGATTATTTTAAAATCCTTATGTGTAGCACTTTTAATAATTTTTGTGCATGAAATGTGCTATATAAACTTGGCTTACCTAAGTTAATTATTAAATAAGTTTTATTTAACCAAATTTATTCTGACTTTACAAAAAATGTTGAATGTTTTATATTACACTGGGAAAATAAAATCAAATGTTGATCGATATTTGATAACAAATTGCAGTAGCTTTTTTTGAGTTTCAGCACTCAAGTTTTTAAAACATTACATTAAAAACCAGTCATTCAATTTGTATTGTAAATGTTAACATACAAAATATTTGGAATTAGTTTTCATTTTAATTTTGTTGTTTTTGTCATTTTTACTATTTTTTTTTTAACATGGCTACATAGTTTGTATGAACTTTCATTTCAGTTTTAGTTAATTTAATGCATCAAGTTAAACTAAATGAAAATGATAAATGTTGCCTAGCAACTAGCTGAAATAAAATAATCGTAACAATTTTTTGTTTTATTACAGTTAAAGTTAAAATTTTATTTCAAATATTGAAAATGTTTTTTATGGCTTTAGTTCATTCTAATATGATCAACCATTAATAAATTATAATACACAACACATTAAACCAATAGCTGAAGGAAGGGTTTATTTAATGTGCAGCAGTTCATGTACAAAGAAAATTAAAGACATCCCAGACTATCGGTCTTTGGGCGGATTTGGGTTTCTGCGTCTGGAGTGATACCTGTAGTGAAAACAGAAACACAAACCAGTTCATTCACCTGAAACATGGCAGAATATGCTGTATGTACAGTACACAATGCAAACTCACTGTCCGATGGGGTACCAGCGGTGTTTGGTGGTGTAAAACATCTTACTGAGCTCCTCTATGGTCGGGGCCTGTTTGTTATTTAACACCTCTTTACCGAGTCTGGCTTTGAGCACCTGCTCGTGTGTCTCTGCATGATCACTGACGACGTCCGGCCTGACGATCGGCTACAACAAACAAAACAAACACAAACACTTATGGTTAAAATCTCCACAAAGCGGTCTTCTGCACCAGCACGAATATTGAGAAACCATCATACACACCTGTGAGAGCTCATAGGGTACGTCTACTGTCGGATGGTAACACACTATTGTGTCTCCATCAGACGTCACTGCGATTTCTACATTACTGGAACAGAAATGACACATTTTAGGTAAGCAAGCAATACAATAACACTTTATCAGGTATGGATGAAGCTGGGCATACAGTAACTGCTCATGCACCATCATATGTGACCCTGGAGCACAAAAGCAGTCTTAAGTCGCTGGGGTATATTTGTAGCAATAGCCAACAATACATTGTATGGGTCAAAATTATCAATTTTCCTTTCATGCCAAAATCTTTTATGATGAAAAATGGACCCTTATCACTGGTTTTGTGGCCCAGGGTCACGTATATTATAACTGAACAATCAAGTGTGCATTTATGAAGACTATATGAATGCACTGGCATCACTGACCTGTTGTCGTTAATGGATGAACCTCTGACAGTAGATTTGTTGTGAAATGACAGAAAAGTTCCTGCTAAAATTGAAAAAACAGCAAATTTTTTGTCGTTTTGTCATTGAATGTAAACGCATACAAGCCAAACCAGCACAAAACCACTCGTTATTGAGGCCAGAAAGGCTGCAGAGTACAGTAGAGCTCAGTCCTGCATAAATAAACTCAGATTATTTATTAACCAAAATGTGAATGTGTTTCTTTAAGAGAGCTCACCTCTGAGTTTTCTAATATTTCTGCTGGAGCTCGCTCGGTTAAACAGGTTAGCCAGTCTGCGGATGTGCCCCGACGCCATGCTGTCCGCCGGAAGTGAAACGACAGACAGGAACGGAAGTTAAACTCGCGGTTCAAATAAGACACGTTTTGCGACGTTTGCGGTCTATATCATTACATTAATCCATATTTTAAAAAATCTTTCATGTGTGTTTTGTTTAGTTTTGTGGTTGTAATCCGAACTGTCTTGCAATTCGACTCAAAATACGCCTTAGTTTTTGAATGAAGTTCACCGAGGAATTCAATTTTTTAACATTAGAGCGCCCTCTAGCGGAACTATTACAGACCGTGCGCTACACAAATATCCCTCCGGGTAGGAAACAATCCGTGGTCGTTCAGGTCCTAATAATCAATATTTTACAAAATTGCTTTATTTTATCGATAAAAAAAACATAGGCATAGTAAAGACTGGCAAACTAAATATAATAATAATATTTAAATTGTGGTCACTCTCCGTAGCCCACTGGAGATAGAGAAACGGAATAAATGCAGAATAAAAAATTGTAGCATATTAATTTTATTCAAATGTGTTTTGAAAATACCATTTAACAATTATTTACAAATTAGTTATCTTGCAGTACCTCGCAGCCCACTAGGAGGCAGCGTTACAAACCCCCTTTCTTAATTAAAACTGCACTGTACGGTAAATACATTTTAAAACTTTTTCTTTCGTTAAGATATGTGGTATTCATTGTTATTAATCTGGGTATTATCAAAGTACCTTTTCTATAGTCTTTGGCATTGTAATTTATTAACATTGTTATGCGTGGAGCGCCCTCTGGCGGCCTAAATATCCGGACGCGGTTCCAATTTCCCAAAATAACTATATTAAATGGATAATCACGGAGAATTAGGATAAAATAAAACCATGAAGCCAATTCGTTTTCACTAAGATTTATGAAAGATAATATTTTAAAATGGCGAAAAATAAACTTACAAACACTAGCAGTACCGCAATACGCCACTGGAGGGCAGCGAAACACCGCCATAAATATTGTTTTATTCATTAGGATAAATGAAAATAATGGATAAAATCAAATTTATTCATTAGGATAAAATAAAATCATGAAGGCAACTCGTTTTCACTAACATTAATGAAAGATAATATTTTAAAATGGCAAAAAATAAACTTACAAACACCAGCAGTACCACAATACGCCACTGGAGGGCAGCGAAACACCGCCATAAATATTGTTTTATTCAATAATAAATCAGTCATTTATGATAAAGCATTTGTTTTTCATAATTGATCAGTTTGGAATCGTAAAATGCTGACAGATATCATTTGGAAATACAGAGTAAGACAACTGCCTTGGGATTCTGTAATTTATACTGTAAATTATTTATCATAATTCTTTATACATTTCCTAAAAAGAGGAAATATGGAGAGAAAATTCAATCGTCAAGATTCCCTCAAAGGAAAGCGGCTTCAAACATTTGTCAAAGGCAGCAAAGATTTGATATCATCAGCACATATATATCAGAAGATATCTTTTCATAAGATAAATCTGTATATTGACAGATGCTTGTTATTTCATTCACTATGAATCGCTGATCCATGATTTTCAGTCTTCTGTGCGTCCCGTCGCTGACTCAGTCTCACATGATGTGGGTCGTTATGAGACGTCCATTTCACTGCTGGACGCTCAGGATACTGTATTCACCACCAAACGTTCCCGACTGCTGAAAGCCTCCGCGACTGGAGATACAACAGATCACTGTTAGCAACAAACACACACACATCCTCTGGAACCGCTGGAGATTCTCACCTGCAGCGACGTCACTGATGTCCCAGACGCGCAGCCCGTCCTTCTGTCCTCCAAACGCACAGACGAACGGCAGATCCGGACAACAGGAGCCGCAGAACACACCGCCCTGACAGAGACAGAGGCGCGTTATGAAGCCGCTCTCAGGCGCTCCGGACGCTCGTGTGTATATATAAGATACGCACCATCTTCATGTCTCTGGAGTGGATCAGGGTGGGTTTGTTTCCCAGGATGTCCCAGATCTTCACGTGTTTGTCTGCTGAAGACGTGACCAGACAGCCGCGGATCTGACTGCTCAGATCCAGACCTGAGAAAACACGACGAAACTTATCATCATCAGAGACTGTGTCGTTTTACTATTATTGAGATACTAGCATAGATTTGATTATTATTACAAAATAATTCATATTTAGTTTTTTTCATTTTAATTTTAGTTCAAGTTTTGTTTTTGTTTTTTGCATTTGTATTAATGTCTATATAGCTTTTATTAATTTTTATTTCAAAAAGCCTTTTTTATGATCTGAGACTATTTTACCATCACTGATATACTACTATATTTTTATAATCTGCAACTGAGTTATAATTTCATATTTGCATTTTTTTATTTATAATTGGCAACTGAAACAAAATAAGCTTATTTTTAAACATTGTTATTTCAAATAACGAAATTGTTTTATGTATTTAGTTTTATTAACTATATTAACTCTGATCTGAGTCTATTTTATGAGTTATTTTAGTATAATCAATAGTATACTACTATAGTTTTTAATCAGTAATTAGAATTATTTTTTATATTTTTTGTTTTCATTTCAATTTTAGTTAATGTTTTAGTAATTTTGTTGTTTTTTTCCTCCATTTTTTTTTATGTTAACATGTTTTGTTTTGTTTTTTAATTTCAGCCTTAGTTTAATTATTTTTACTTCAAGTTTAACTAAACGAAAATGAGAAATGTTGCCTTGGCAACTAAATAATAAAACAAGCTTAAGTTTTTTATATTATATTTTAAGTAATGAACATGTTAAAGTGAGTGAGACTGCACAGACCTGAAACTTCTCCATCGTGAGCTCTGAGTGTGAACACGGCTTTATCCGAACGAGCGTCCAGACAATAAACGAAGCCATCCTCTGTACTCGCCTGCAACGTACATCACTAATTATTCCAGCTCAGAATTCACATTAAATCCACCAAACGGCTCGGCCGCTCACCAGGAAGTTGCACGGAGAGAAATGGTCCCAAACGACGCGCTCCACCTGTCCGCTGAAGCGCCAGATCCGATGGCTGTCATCTGGACTGCGGCAGTCGTACAGGATCGCAGACCTGCGACACACAACACTCTGATTGGTCAGGCTCAGTCATACTGCGCTCTGATTGGTCAGGCTCAGTCGCGCTGCGCTCTGATTGGTCAGGCTCAGTCATAGCGCGCTCTGATTGGTCAGGCTCAGTCGCGCTGCGCCTGATTGGTCAGGCTCAGTCATACCGCGCTCTGATTGGTCAGGCTCAGTCGCGCTGCGCTCTGATTGGTCAGGCTCAGTCATAGCGCGCTCTGATTGGTCAGGCTCAGTCGCGCTGCGCCTGATTGGTCAGGCTCAGTCATACCGCGCTCTGATTGGTCAGGCTCAGTCGCGCTGCGCTCTGATTGGTCAGGCTCAGTCATACCGCGCTCTGATTGGTCAGGCTCAGTCGTCCTGCGCTCAGATTGGTCAGGCTCAGTCGTGCTGCGCTCTGATTGGTCAGGCTCAGTCGTCCTGCGCTCAGATTGGTCAGACTCAGTCGTGCTGTGCTGATTGGTCAGGCTCAGTCATACCATATATATATATATATATATATATATATATAATATATATATATATATATATATATATATATATATATACATATTTTTATTCAGTTAAAGGGTTAGCATGCGTCGTGGTACGGAAGAGAAGAATTGTTAAATAAAGTTGTGCTGTGCTGATTGGTCAGGCTCAGTCATACCGCGCTCTGATTGGTCAGGCTCAGTCGTCCTGCGCTCAGATTGGTCAGGCTCAGTCGTGCTGCGCTCTGATTGGTCAGGCTCAGGCATACAGTCTGATTGACCTACTTGTCATATGATCCGCTGAGGAGAGTTTGAGCCTCAAACGGGTGGAAATTCAGCGTCTTTCATTTTAAGTGTAGTTTAAATTTTTTTAAATGTTTTTTTTCCCCCATATTTCTGTTTTTATTTTCAATTGAGTTAAAGCTTTAGTAATTTTTTTTTTTCTTTTATTTCTATTAGTTTTTGTTTTATATATATATATATATATATATATATATGACTTCAAACAATGTTTTGCATTCACTGCTTTCATATTCTCATTCAATTTATTTTTTATATATATATATATATATATATATATATATATATATATATACATATTTTTATTCAGTTAAAGGGTTAGCATGCGTCGTGGTACGGAAGAGAAGAATTGTTAAATAAAGTTGTGAATTTTGTTTTCTTTGTGCACAAAAAGTATTCTCGTAGCTTCATAACATTACGGCTGAACCACTGATGTCAGATGGACTATTTTAACAATGTTCTTACTAACTTTCTGGGCCTGGGAACGTTTCAGTTGTGTTGCTGTCTCTGCAGGGTCTGCAGAAAGCTCTCAGATTTCATCAAAAATATCTTCATTTGTGTTCTGAAGATGAAAGAAGGTCTTGCGGGTTTGGAACGACATGAGGGTGAGTAATTAACGACAGAATTTTCATCTTTGGGTGAACTAACCCTTTAACATTTATTTTATTTGCCGCAAATGTTTTTTAAATGGTTTTAGTTAATGATAATGATGTTAAACTGTACAATTGACTGTTTTGATTTCTCTCGTATCACCCTACACTTTTTCTGCTCACATAATAAAATCATTTACACTCCAATCAACATCCAATTATTGATTTATTTGGTGTATAGCGGTGTAATAGGCATTATAATTTGCAGTGAAATGGTAATTAATGCAAAATAAGCCCTGACTGGCAATACATTACTGTTTCTTTTTTTTTAAAGAAATTAATACTTTTATTCAGCAAAGATACATTAAAAGCCAATCAAAAGTGACAATAATGTTAGAAAAGATTTGTATTTCAAATAAATGCTCTTTTTTTTACTTTCTATTCATCAAAAAATCTTTAAAATTTATTTCCAAAAATACTGTATATTAAGTGGTTTCTACATTGATAATAACCATAAATGTTTCTTGAGCAGCAAATCAGCATATTAGAATGATTTCTGAAGGATCATGTGACACTGAAGACTGGAGTAATAATGCTGAAAATTCAGCTTTGATCACAGAAATAAATTACATTATAAAATATATTCACATAGAAAACAGTTATTTTAAATAGTAAAAATATTTCACAGTTTTACTGTATTTTTGATCAAATAAACACAGCTCTTAGTGAGCAGAAGAGACTTCTTTTAATCAGCACCTTATCGGTGTGTTTTGTGAGGGTCGCCGCTGGTTTTCCCTTCTCCAAATCCCACAGGATCACCGTCTCATCCGCAGACGCGCTCGCTAGAATATTCCTGCACCAAAAACACTCATCAGACTCTGACAACGGCATGAAGGAAAGCATCTGCTCTTCAGTGAAGCTCAGCCGTCTCACCTGACCAGTCTGTTCCAGGACAGATCCAGCACAGCATCCGTGTGTCCGCCGACGGCTTCAGCCACCTTCAAAACACAAACACATCACACCGATGACACAAGACACCACTCACAATCACCTGACATCACGACACTCCCACAGCGCAGCATTCACAATGCTAAACTCAACACATCAATGACATGAGAAGAGAAAAGAAAAAAGAAAAAGAAGCGACTCGAGTACGATCAAACACCTTCTTTGCTTTCTTCTTTTTCCTCTTCTTGCTGCCGAGCGAGAAGGCCGGCTCCAAACAGTCCACTACATCCAGATCCCAGACGTCAATCACAGGCGTCATGTTCCCTACAGCCGCATAATTCCCTGCAGCACAACACATCAACAAACCCTGCATGAAATGCTGCTAACTGAAATAAAACACTTTTAAAGTCATTTTTATTAGTTACTTTTATACATACATACATATACTGTGTGGGGCAGGGCTTCATAAAAACAGGAAAAGATCAGTCCGTTTCTCAGAGAAGGGACAGAGCTGTGTGGAATAAAGGTAAATTATGTAAAAAATATTTTTTTTATAAACGAAGCATTAACATGTTAGACTGCACCCCACAAACACAATCAAGCCTAGAAAAAACCCAGCGAACCACCACTTTAAGTTTTTTATTAATAATTTTATATTATATGTTAATATAATTAATATTTTATTACAGTTAACATTTATTTTATTATGTTTATACACACACACACACACATATGTAATCTTGTATTTTGAGTTTTCATTTTAATTTTATAGCTTCAGTAATTTTGTTGTGTGTTTTAATCATTTTTATTACTTATTTTTTTATGTTTACATAATCTTTACAGATTTTTATTTCAGTTTTAGTAATTATAGTGCTTTGAGTTCAACTAAATTAAAATGAAATGTTGCTTTGGCAACTAGCTGAAATAAAATAAGTTTAAATTTTTCATATTTTATGTAATTTCAGTTAACATTTATTTCAAGCAATGAAAATGTTTTTTTATGGTTTGGGTTTTAGTTAATGATAATAATTGCATGAAATCAACATCAAGTGAGAAAAAAATAATCACAAAATTCATAGCTTCTAACTAGCAATTGTGAGTTCAACAATGGTTTGAGCTAGTTACAGTAATTAGTTTAACACCAGGACTATATCACGTCATCAGATGTTCACCTCGTCCTTCCTCTGGATTAGGGTCAAAGTTCAGCCACTCCACACACAGCGGATACGCAGGCAGCAGGATGTCATGATGCACATACAGAGAGTCTTCCTCTGAGTTAAACACTGACAACACACACAATCAATCAATCAGCATCCCCATCAGACGAGCTCTTCAGTATATAAGATCTCAATGATGCTAAATAACACTCTGCTTACCGTAAACCTCCAGGTTACAGCAGTCTTTCTCGACCCGTCCAGCTAGAATCAGGTTATCAGTGGGTTTAATCTGAAAATCCTCCCGCTCGTACTGATCCTGCAACACACACCGCAGGTCAGAGACACAGATCCATCATATGAACTCACCTGCATGATGAAGAAACCTTGTATTTTTCAAGCTGAACGCGTTTAGCGCGTCTCACTGTGTCTTTGATGGTGACGTACGGATCCTCTTCATTGGTGCCAAACACTGTCAGTCCTGCCAGACTGTCTCCAAGATTTGATGTGGCTACAAAAGAGACAAAAAAGCAAAAAGTGAATATCTGCACCATCTTCATCATCATCAAATATCAAACAGGTTCAGAGATCAACTTTCCCGAAGTAAAAATGCTGTTAATTTCTCTCCTTTGGTGAATTGATTTTTAACAATAACTTCAAAACCATTATAGTCAGACCTCCTGTGAGCTCAGAGGTTGTTAATCAATGGCATATGCTATTATTAAAGTCATCAGCCCACATTATTTCAACTTAACAGCAAAATCCCTGGTGAAAAACTACATTACCCACAATGCTGTAAAACAAATTCCACCAATCAGAGAGTCGCAGCAAGCCACATGAGTGCTGAGCTCCGCCCACTCCCATGAAGCACCGCAGTAAAAATATATTATTTCAATATACACAATTAACAACTTCAAAAGTAAAGTTTTTTTTTTTAATTTCTGCATCGTTTTTAATTTATGTCATTCGCATTGGTTCATGGGACTGTAGTTTAGTTTTTTTTCCCCCCTCATTAAAGTCGTTAAGTCGTCTTTTTGTCCGATTTTCAAAAACTTTTCTGCTTCAAATCAAATTTTGTACTGTTGTGATTCACCTCGTAGCTGGTTGTTTTGGTTCTTGGTTTATAAAATCCCTATGGGAAAAAATGAACGCAAAAAGAACGTATAGAACCAACAATGCTAAAAAAGTGGGCGGACACTGTTGCACTCTATTGGTCAGGCGAACACAAAGCCCCACCCTAAACTCACCCCATTGGTTGAGAGATCAAAGAGTGATAGTGATGGGCGCTTTCGAAGCACTGCTTTGTGAATCATTTGTTTCGAAACAGTGGTTCCGAGCGTGTATCAAACTACCAAAGTCACGTGATTTCAGTAAACGAGGTTTTAGTTACATCATAACTGTTTTGAAATTTCAATGGTTTGCCGTTGGGGAGGTGATGATCTCTGTGAACCCGTGAATCATGTCAGTTCATTGAGATCGAACCTTTGAACCAGCGTCTGTGGTTTCAACCTGATCTCGGATCAGTTTTATCAATTTGTAGACATTTTAACGAGACATTTGTGCAATTAAAAGGATGAGTAGTAGTTAATAGGCTCTTTTCTGGCCTGTTTAGACAAGCTCTCCATAAAACAAACAAAACAAGCCCTGCAAATTAATAATAATAATTATTTAAAAAAACACATATTATACAGAATGGTATTTTATTATTTTAATTGCACTTAATATATTATACTTTCAATAAAGCATTTGCATTGGGTTTGTAAAAGCTCTTTTCATGCATGTTTTGACATGAGTTTTTGTCGCATTTACACAGTTTTGACCACAATGTGGTGTTTCGAGTGCTTCGAAACAGTGAATCATTTTTGCGAAGCAACTGATTTGAAGCTTCAAAAAGCTTTGTTTTTCCCATCACTACTGAGTAGTCTCAGCCTCAGACGTCACGCCCACGGACCGTTGGCTAAACGTCTGGGCTGCGTTCAGCCCCGACAAAATGGTGCAAAACGTTTTTTAAACAGAAACGGTGGTGCGTTGAACACTCTGTTCTGATGACGCAAGAGTTGCAACTATGGCAGCTGAGAAGGCCATTCTTTGTGTTCTTTTTGAAGAATTTTCGGAGCCTGATGAAATCGGTATAAATACGTGTTTAATGCTGCAAAATACGCTCGATACATTGTGCGAGCTGTCTCTTTAATACCGCGTGGTTTATATACATGTTGCTGCTGATTGGGCTGACATTTTTGACACCCACCAAACAAGAGAAAACGCATCTCAAACCCCGTTGCACACCGTTTTCAGGAAACATGTCGTTCAAACCGGAAACCGTAGCAAAACGTTGGCACCGGTTTGAGCTTGAACTTGCCCCTGATGCATATGGGACACAAAAGTGGAAACACTTCAGGAGTGTCAAAGTCGTCATCGGATTGGTTGAATTCTGCAGGATTTCCGGGAGACGGGTGTGTCTCGCTGAACGAAACGAACTGTGATTGGTTGTTTGACATGTCGGGCCCGGGCCTTGGCCAATTGTTTAATTAGGGTTGGAGCTAAACTCTGCAGGACACCGGCCCTCCAGGACCGAGTTTGGACAGCCCTGTATTAAAGTAAAAATGGATGATAAATACGCCTTTCGTATGGAATTAAATAGCAAGCACTTTGAGTGTCTTGTTCATCATATTTATTTTCATAAAAGCAACAGAACTGAAATTATATCACGTTTATTAGCAGCACAGCACATGAGTGTGAATAACGCGATATCTGCCTTTGATCTCGTTGGTCTGTTCCACTTCGAGAGGTCAGAACTGTCCGTCTTGCCTGCTCTTATTTCACTCCTCCTCTCACTGCAGCCGCCTACATTTCAGGCGAGGCGCATCTCAAACAAGCCTATTCTGAAGGTCTGGCTAGTGGCTACGCGAGACTAACTACTGAGTGCCTGTTACGCTTGTCGTATGTTAACATTCAAAGCCAGATCAACCAATCAGGCAATGAATAACGAGTGTCATTTACATACCGATGTCTTCTTCATCATATTTGTCCAGTCCGTACTCTGCAAGCTCATCATCCTCTTCCTTATCATCTCTCTCCTCTTTTATTTCTTCACTAGCAGCCGGGGCTGATGCCTCTTCACTGACAACACCTTCATCAACCTCCTCCTCCTCCTCATCACCGGGATCCCTGAAGAAATCAGATAGAAATGTCATCAAATTAACCTACAGTCTAGATGGGATGGTCTCATTTGTCTTTAAAATGTAACGTGCTTTAACTCGAGCCTGAAATAAAACCGTAGTAAGCAAATGAAATCTCACGCTAACTCCTCTTTAGCCTCCGATATGATGCGTTGCAGCTCTTCTTTGCTCAGCTCAACCTGTAACGATGATTTCACAAATAAAAAAATAGCTTGAGCAACTTTGGCGAGACATAATGACTTTGATTTTTACTTTAATGATGTTTTGTTTGGATTTTTAACTTTTGAGAAGCAATATGAAAATGTTTACTTTCTTTGCAACCTAATTATTTTGCTTGCAAAATTTATTTTAGTCATAAATGCAAGATTATGAAAGTTACCCCCCTTTTTTCTCACTTTCAAGAAGATATTAAGATCTGTATTAAGTTATTGTCTACCTCCTGTAACAAAAAGGCAACTAAAACTTTGAATGCATGCTCACTTTTTGGTGTTTAAAAAAAAAAAAAAATTTCCCCCCATTTATTTATTGATTGATTGATTTTTAATGCAATTGTTTTTTGTTGTTATTTTATTATTATTTCTCTCTGTCTCTCTCTCTTTTGAATTTTAATAGCTATGTATTGTTTGGCCATCCTTGAACCCCAGGCTCTTTTCCTTGGCATATGTTTTTTCACTTTTGTATTCCCTAAGAAAGTGTTTGATAAAAAAAAAAAAATAATAATAATAATTTAAAAAATTGCTAGAGCGGAATTTTGCAGTTCTTCTCAAGCGAAATAAAATAATCACTAACAAAAATAAAAAAATGCAAACGTATTTTATTTTAAAAAACTTAAAAAAAAAAGACAAAATTAGTATTCAAATTATAATTTTAACAGAAAACGCAAAAACTAATACAATTTAACACACACATATCTTAATGCATAATAATAATAACACGGTTTACTGTGTATTTGACGTTTACTGTGTTACCGTGTAAAGTTGTAATATATAAGCAAAATATTAAAGCATGCAATGATGTAAACAGTCAACATTGTACATCATCAATCATTTATTTTTTTATATATAAAAATGTGGTCAATATGTGCAAATATACGTATGTATATATTTATGTAAACATCATATTTTACAAATTGGTAACAAACTAAATACGGTAATATTCACAAACATACAGAGCATGATTGAAATGTTAGCTGGTAACATAAAACTTGATGTGTCAGCATAATACTAAAAATAAAAATATATTTTCTTTGTTTCATTAGTTCAATAAAAAGTGGTTAAAGATCACATATCTGGTTTTGATAATATATTATATGCCAATATTATATGTAACAATATGCACTGAATGGATTGTCAGAACCGAGGCTGATGTTTTTTAGTGGCCGTTCGCAACAAACAAACAGGCCCTTCTCCTGTTTTATCTGTGATAATTATAGCACTTCATTCAGATACAGATACCAGTACAGTGATCATAATATACAACACGTCTGCTAAAATGAAAATGACTATGCAAACATTCTTGGTCGTGTTTGTTTGAGGCTTAAGCCTGAATTGGAGTCTGAGATGGGGTGCGGTTCATGGATTAAGGCAGTGATCTTCACTATTTTTTTCATGAGAGCTGCACTTATAGGACAAAGTTAATAGGAGAGCCACTTTTACTGCAAAGTATACAAAATTACATCTAGTCATAAATAGCATGTCTGCTTCTCAATCTGTCATCCCTGAACATACAATATGCAATGCAATACAAAGGGGTTTCTTTTTAAAAGTTATTTTAAGTTATTTGCTTCTACATTAGCCCATCATGTATCAAATCATCCAAGATCACATTCGGCGTTAAGCGCTGGAAAGACAACTCGGCACTCGGCAGTGAGTCAATGTCATGGACGTAAGGGCAGAGCAAGTTTAAATATCTTTCTAGTCTATATTTAAATATAAATTATTTGTAATAGAGCAGACACTGACTGTTGTTCATGTATTTATGTTCTCATTTAGCGAGACAGCAGACGCTGAAAGCACTGCGCGCTTCAGTATGTGTGTAGTAAACGAAACTGCGCGTCTGTGCCATTCATTCATAAAGAGACATGCAGGATTCATATTTAAATGGTATTTTTGCAGCTTAATATTTACAGATACCAGTCAATATTGCGATTTGATTTAAGTGTAATGACCTACTTTTGATTTATTCACCCAAACTTTGACAAATTCCGTGACATTCCGCTTTATACAGTAAATTCTGTTTTTATGACTGGTTTCCGCGATTCCGTCCGTGTTTTCCGCATCGCAGAAATCATAGGGCCATAATTATATTGGGTTCTATTGTCTTTTGTGGCGTTGCACCACGACGCTCGTGTCCGGTGTAGACACGGTGTGAGTTTATTTAATGGCTTAGTTATAGCCCTGCTTGTTTTTAATGTTTTTATTAAATATCTGTATTGATCATATAATCGCATTAATTACTGCCATCTGCCATGTGAGCCACAAATTAAAGCTTGGCGAGCCACATGAGGCTCGCGAGCCGCGCAATGAGTAACACTGGATTAAGGTGAAGGACGGTAACAGATGTAGTTTCAGGTTTGACATGAGTTGGCATTTTAAGGCTTCACAGTGTCAGATCCAACTCTGGTTCCTCAATCTCGTTCTGCAGATTGTCAGCGATGGGCTTCATGAGCTCCTTGAAGTGTTTGATGTTGGTTTCGTGCAGGATGACCTGCGTCAGGTAACGCTCCCGTTTGATCTGCTCCTTCAGAGCTTCCGGCATATCCGGGATCATGTAGGACAGCATGAACTTGGTGAAATAAACAATGTGCTGCGAGGAGAAGAAAACCGCATATTTACAACAACAGAACAAACATGTATTATTAAGTTATCATTAGTTGTCTCACATCTAGTCACTTACCTCAACCACAATCATAAAAGCCAGTTTGGCAGCAATAACGTGCCAATAATAAATGCTGAAGTCATACTGATTAGGGTGACTGGGAGGATGCCTGAAATCACGATACCTGAGAACATAAGAAGAGTCAATTAATACACAAGTCATAGTTTAAAAAGAAAAATAACTTTATAAAACTATAAGCTGTTTTGTTTAAAAAAATTAATAAATAAAAATGTTTTGTGAATTAAAAATCAATAAATATATTGGTAACACTTTACAATAAAGCTCCTTTTGTTAACAATAATTAATGCATTAACATTATCTTACAATAAGCAATATATTGTTTACGAGATTTATTCATCTTTGTTAATGTTATTTAATAAAAATACAACTATTCTTTGTTGTATATATATATAGATAGATAGATAGAGAGATATAACAGATAGAGTTTTTGATTTTAAAAATGTATTAGTAAGTGTTAAAACTAAGATATTGCCAAAATATTAAAGATAATTTAAAGAATCTTAACTAATACTCTTAACTAGAAGTACTAAAAACAATGATTATTCTACATAAATATTATTTAAATAATAAACTTTAACTAAATTCATTACACAGTATTCTTTAAATAAATAAACTCAAAATGATAACCCCCAACTAATAAATAAAATGTCACAAAATTAAACATTTCTCATTTGCATTTAGTGTAACTGGATGTACTAAAATAACTAAAACTAAAATAAAGTTTAAAGGGGTCATATGATGCTGCTAAAAAGAACATTATGTTGTGTATTTGGTGTAATGAAATGTGTTTATGCGGTTTAAGGTTCAAAAAACACATTATTTTCCACATACTGTACATTATTGTTTCTCCTCTATGCCCCGCCTTTCTGAAAGTCGATTTTTACAAAGCTCATCGGTCTGAAAAGCGAGGTGTGCTCTGATTGGCCAGCTATCCAGTGCGTTGTGATTGGCCGAATACCTCAAGCGTGTGACGGAAATGTTACGCCCCTACCATACTGTGATGCCGTGTCTCGGCCGGAGCGACGAGACAAAAACATTAAAACCCATTATAAACGAGGCATTTGTTGCATCCAGTGGGGACATAATTACTGATTATAATGACTTGTACTGTCTTTTTACACGTTGCGTTGCGTATCGCGCTGCGTAAACATAAAAC
>NW_015551074.1:73412-77956 GCF_001515605.1 Sinocyclocheilus anshuiensis | reverse complement strand
TGCGTGAACATTTGGGCGGCGTTATGCAAATCTTCCCACATCGTGACGTAGACATGTGGGGGCGTGTTAGAACGAAGCGTTTTAGGTAGGCGTGGTTGACTCTTAAATTTATAAAGAATATCTCTTGGATATTTGAGACTTTAGTCTTTGCAACTTTACAGATCTTCTTTATGCACCAAGAGCTTGTAACACTTCAAAGAGAAAGGAAAAATTGAAATCGCATCATATGACCCCTTTAATAAAAATCTATATAGACATTAAAAAACTAATAAATGACAAAAACATAAAATTAACTAAAACTAAATTATTAATAAAAACTATAATTACACAAACAACACTGGGTCTCATTCACTAAAAACTGCATGGATTATTTAGTAATCATATTTTGGTTCTTTAAAGCACCAGCAGATGCTTTTCCACAGAACTAAAAAAGTTCTTTGTTCATTTTTTTTTCCTGTGAAGTCAGGTTGTAAAACTAGTTTTGGTTTAAAATAACCTTTCACTGAACTCCGCCTTAAAAACCACAAATCAATCCTTTTTTTAACATCTCTTGCCACCTGCCATATTATCAGACAAGCTTTTGCTCTTTTCTCTGCAAATCTATGGAGGTCTTGTGTGTTTGGGTAGTTTTATATAAATGATCCAAACATACAGGTGTTACAGATCACTTCATAACTTATTAATACTCTCTTTTCACTTTTTAAAATACATATGCATGCTGTGTATTAAACCGACATTTACAAATAAATATGCAGAAGAATGCTTGTAAAAATGGCAAGGTTATAAAAGGATAAATTGCAAGCATTTTAGTGCAGTTTTAACTGGTTATGTTTGACGAGCTCACCGGCATGTGGTGATGTTGTTAAACCAGTACGGTGTGATCTCCTCGCTTGGTCTAATCGTCTCTTTGAAGTCTGCAATGTTGAACACAGACAGCGAGCTGTTGATGTAGCCTGTCATAGTGTGGTCAGATCCATCTGAATAAGGGCTGACGGAAAACGCCCAGTAATAAACCAGTCGAGGGATCATGTCAGAAGTGAAGGCAATGATGGCAGCCTGGAGAGGAAAACACCCACAGTGAGTGAACGTGACCTCAATTACACAAGATGCAAAAACAACGACTTCTTCTCAACCCACATTTGTGGCCACCGCTAGAATCGCCACCCCCTGCAGGATGGGCTGCCAGGCGCCGATGTCCTGGGCCTTTTCTGGAACGACCCGCCGAAACTGAGTCGTGATCTTCCAGGCGTCCACGCGGATTTCACACAGATTGTTGAACAACGCCAGGAGAGGAGCCAACGGGAAGGACGCCACGAACAGAGTCACGAAACCAAACTGGATCACTGCAAACAGACAAAAAAAGAAACTGAAAACTTGCTATAAATTTACTCACTCTTAGGCCATCCAAGACTTCTTTTCTTTATTTTAGTTTTTTATTATTATTTTTATAAATTATATTTAGCTGAAACCGTGACCCATAAAATGCAAGTCAATGGCTACCATCACTTTTAGATTTAAAAAAGCACATACAGGCAACACAAAATCAATTCCCGTGGTTCCTGATGATATATTGAGGTCTTACGAAGTGTGTAAGAAAGTGAACATTATTTACAGCATTATTACCTATAATCCAGAGCCTCAGACAAACGGTCCGGAGTGATGTCCGGTTCACAAACGAATGATTCTTTTGAACCGGATCTTCTTAGTGAACTAGATAAACCAGTTCATCAAATCGGACTGAAGCGTCTGAAACTGTTCACAACTCGAGCAGTACGGATCTACAAGTTACTCAATCAAAACTCACTGCGACTCCAAATGAGCCAAAATAGCGGCGTATCTGATCCTGCGATGAATGAACTGATTCAGTGCTTCAGTTCCTCCAACAGTCACTGAACTGAGAAAACAGTTCGAGTCGGACTGAAGAACAATGAGCCGCTGATATGAGCATGTGTGAACCGAACACTTGATGAATGAAGGGCCAAATGAACGTTTTTATGGTTTCTCATTGTTTATGTGAAAAGGTGAGCTGATGAAGGCTAGTTCATTCACTTTATATGCTTTAGACATGTAAAACATCCATGTTTCACAATTTTGGTTCTTTAAAGCACCAGCAGATGCTTTTCCACAGAACTAAAAAAGTTCTTTGTTCATTTTTTTTTCCTGTGAAGTCAGGTTGTAAAACTAGTTTTGGTTTAAAATAACCTTTCACTGAACTCCGCCTTAAAAACCACAAATCAATCCTTTTTTTAACATCTCTTGCCACCTGCCATATTATCAGACAAGCTTTTGCTCTTTTCTCTGCAAATCTATGGAGGTCTTGTGTGTTTGGGTAGTTTTATATAAATGATCCAAACATACAGGTGTTACAGATCACTTCATAACTTATTAATACTCTCTTTTCACTTTTTAAAATACATATGCATGCTGTGTATTAAACCGACATTTACAAATAAATATGCAGAAGAATGCTTGTAAAAATGGCAAGGTTATAAAAGGATAAATTGCAAGCATTTTAGTGCAGTTTTAACTGGTTATGTTTGACGAGCTCACCGGCATGTGGTGATGTTGTTAAACCAGTACGGTGTGATCTCCTCGCTTGGTCTAATCGTCTCTTTGAAGTCTGCAATGTTGAACACAGACAGCGAGCTGTTGATGTAGCCTGTCATAGTGTGGTCAGATCCATCTGAATAAGGGCTGACGGAAAACGCCCAGTAATAAACCAGTCGAGGGATCATGTCAGAAGTGAAGGCAATGATGGCAGCCTGGAGAGGAAAACACCCACAGTGAGTGAACGTGACCTCAATTACACAAGATGCAAAAACAACGACTTCTTCTCAACCCACATTTGTGGCCACCGCTAGAATCGCCACCCCCTGCAGGATGGGCTGCCAGGCGCCGATGTCCTGGGCCTTTTCTGGAACGACCCGCCGAAACTGAGTCGTGATCTTCCAGGCGTCCACGCGGATTTCACACAGATTGTTGAACAACGCCAGGAGAGGAGCCAACGGGAAGGACGCCACGAACAGAGTCACGAAACCAAACTGGATCACTGCAAACAGACAAAAAAAGAAACTGAAAACTTGCTATAAATTTACTCACTCTTAGGCCATCCAAGACTTCTTTTCTTTATTTTAGTTTTTTATTATTATTTTTATAAATTATATTTAGCTGAAACCGTGACCCATAAAATGCAAGTCAATGGCTACCATCACTTTTAGATTTAAAAAAGCACATACAGGCAACACAAAATCAATTCCCGTGGTTCCTGATGATATATTGAGGTCTTACGAAGTGTGTAAGAAAGTGAACATTATTTACAGCATTATTACCTATAATCCAGAGCCTCAGACAAACGGTCCGGAGTGATGTCCGGTTCACAAACGAATGATTCTTTTGAACCGGATCTTCTTAGTGAACTAGATAAACCAGTTCATCAAATCGGACTGAAGCGTCTGAAACTGTTCACAACTCGAGCAGTACGGATCTACAAGTTACTCAATCAAAACTCACTGCGACTCCAAATGAGCCAAAATAGCGGCGTATCTGATCCTGCGATGAATGAACTGATTCAGTGCTTCAGTTCCTCCAACAGTCACTGAACTGAGAAAACAGTTCGAGTCGGACTGAAGAACAATGAGCCGCTGATATGAGCATGTGTGAACCGAACACTTGATGAATGAAGGGCCAAATGAACGTTTTTATGGTTTCTCATTGTTTATGTGAAAAGGTGAGCTGATGAAGGCTAGTTCATTCACTTTATATGCTTTAGACATGTAAAACATCCATGTTTCACATCATAATTGGGTGCTTTAATAATATAATCGCATATATATGATGTCATTGCATTATTACGTAAACAAACTGGTGAATCGGTTATTTGAACCAGTTCAATGAAACGAACTGTCCGAAAGAACCAGTTCACTGAAAAGAATCGGATTTCCCGTTTGTCTGATTCTCTGGATTACGGGTAATAATGTAAAGAATGATCGTTTCACTTCATAAGACCTCAATATATCAAGCTAGGGGTATTAATTTTGTGTTACTTGTGTTGTTTTTTGACTCTCAAGTGCTGGTAGCCACTGACTTTCATTGTATGAATCAACAAAGATAGCAGTTTTATCTAAAAATCTTCTTTACTGTTCTACTGAAGAAAAAAGTAATTACATCTGGGATGGCCTGAGGATGAGTAAATAATAGTAACTTTTCATTTTTAGGTGAACTATCCCTTTCAAAGGGGTCCTATTATGCTCTTTTACAAAGTCTTGATTTTGTTTTGGGGGTGTACTAGAACAGGCTCTCATACTAGGTTGTTCGAAAAACACATTATTTTTCACATATTTTACATTATTACAACACCTCTCTCTCCAGTCTGGCATGAACGGCTCGAATAGTTCCTGTATCAAATGAAGGCCCGCCTTCTGAAATACAAAATGTGCTGTGATTGGTTAGCTGGGCCAGTGTGTGTTGTGATTGGTTACCTGGGCCAGTGTGTGCTGTCACGTGATTGGTTAGCTGGGCCAGTGTGTGTTGTGATTGGCAGCACT
>NW_015551074.1:63968-72064 GCF_001515605.1 Sinocyclocheilus anshuiensis | reverse complement strand
CACTCGGCGCCTGGTCGGGAAATGTCATGCCCCTTACCATAGCCGCCTGCTGTGAGCTTCAGTGTAAATATTGCGTCAAAATCAAATTCATTTGAGCACGATTTAAACCCGGATGATTGTAACCACTCTAAGTTCGTCTGCCTTGGGAAAGCTAGCGTGTCTCCGACTTAGTGATAACACTAGTTGCCTTCTCTAGTGCAGCTCAACTAGGTCTCGTCCCATTCGTCGATATTTGTGACATCACAAATCCCGGAAAATATGCGTTGTAGTCCAAACGAGTCGTTCGTTGTAGTTTTTGAAAAGTGATTTCTGTTAAATAAAATATCTCCTTTTGAATTGGACTTTGAGCTTTGTAACTTTGCAGACCTTTTTTATGCTCAAACCGCAACATTACAGACTAACTAAAGTTGAAAAAGTGAAAAAGCATAATAGCACCCCTTTAAGACAACTGTGTTCATGTACAACAATGTTTCATGGTTCAGATGTGCATAAAGTCTTACCCATCTCCAGATATTCATAAAACAGGCCGAGCTTTCCTATCGGCTGGAGTCGATAGTCCTGTTCCCAGCGAGGAATCACTTTTTCTGAACCCACCTGGGTGCAATGACGAAACATCAGATTCTTCACCCACCTACAAACAACATTAGTTATTAATCACAGTGGTTTTCAAACTGTTACTAACAGTTCTTATTAATATTTTATAATTATTTGAATTTTTACAGTTTCTGTTTTTATTTTTGTCTTAGTTGAAGTTTTAATAATTTTGTTGTGTTTTTGTCTTGTTATAGTTTTTTTTATATGTCTATATACTTTTTTATAAATTTTTATTTCAGTTTTTCTTTGTTATTTTACCTTGGCAACTACCTGAAATAAAATAATGATGTTTTTCAATATTTTAATTTATTTCAGTTAACATTTATTTTATTTCAAATAACAAAACAGTTTTAGTTTTAGTAAACTGTAATAACCTTGATCAGTGCTGATGGCAAACTAATAAAAATGACAAAAACACACAACTAAAGTACTAAAACTTTAGATAGATGCTAGGGTTCTCAGGGTGGTTGCTAGGGTGTTCCTGTGCGGTTGCTAGGGTACTTAAAGTGGTTGCTAGGGCGGTTGCTATGGTAGCCGGGGTGGTTGCTAGGGTGCTGCTATACGGTTGCTAGGGTACTCAGGGTGGTTGCTAGGGTGTTGCTATGCGGTTTCTAGGGTTCTTGGGGTGGTTGCTAGGGCGGTTGCTAGGGTACCAAGGGTGGTTGCTAGAGTATTCAGGGTGGTTGCTAGGGTGTTGCTATGCGGTTTCTAGGGTTCTTGGGGTGGTTGCTAGGGCGGTTGCTAGGGTACCAAGGGTGGTTGCTAGAGTATTCAGGGTGGTTGCTAGGGTGTTGCTATGCGGTTTCTAGGGTTTTTGGGGTGGTTGCTAGGGCGGTTGCTAGGGTACCAAGGGTGGTTGCTAGGGCGGTTGCTATGGTACCCGGGGTGGTTGCTAGGGTGCTGCTATGCGGTTGCTAGGGTACTCGGGGTGGTTGCTAGGGTGTTGCTATGCGGTTGCTAGGGTACTTGAGTTGGTTTCTCAAGCCAACTTAATAAAAAGGCACATAACAAAATTACTAAAAACTAAAAATTAAACAGAAAATATAAAATTAAAAACTAATTCAAAATATTAATAAAAAATATAATTACACTAAAATAACACTGGGTCTCATTCACTAAAAATTGTGTGGACTATTTTATATGTATGCATGGGTTGAACTTCTAATTTCTGCCTAATTCGAAATACTTTATTCGTAAATTTAGAATAAAATTAGTATGAACGTTATTGCTGAATCATGATTTGGTCGTGAAAACGGTCATACACAGATTTCACACACAAATTCGTGTACAAAAGCTTACTGAAAGATGCCCAGTATCTGTTGCCCAATGTCAATTAGCACACAAAATAATTTCAACTCGCACCTCAGTGTTTTTAGTAGCTTTACTATTTCGTAACAGGTGCAATTTCGTTCTTGCGCCATAGATGTCTATTATAAGTGCATAACTGTAAACATGACTTTGGTTTGTTTTTATAAACTGAACGACAGGTTGAATGAGTTCCTGTGATCATCGACATGACGTCATGAATCAGTTTGAGGTTTGTGTGTGAAACTCACGGCAGAAGGACTTCCTGTATGTTGTTCCAGACGGCCTTTCCTGTCATGATGATTGACAGCTGTGTGGTCAGTTCAGTCAGGCAGCCGCCGGGATCACACTGAACACAATATTGCACGTTTCATTCAAGAAATACAGCTGCATATCAATTCATGCAATTGTTTGCCTGTAGTACCTCATGATCTCACAGAAATGTCTCACCTCCTCGTTGCGGAGGCTGCCCAGCCAGTAGACGGGCTGTCCCGGATATCCCACCACCTTCCCTTTGAAGAAAGCGATGTAGAAGCAGGACGAGTAATAGTTCACAAACTGAAAGAGGAACATCTTCAGCGTCAGGCTGTTCTCGTACTCCGTTTTGGTCCGCGGCAGCTCTGCAGCACACAGAATGAGTGTTCACAATGAGTCTTTTTTCTGTAAGTCTGGGTTTCTCAAACTGGGGTTTGCAAGCTAATAAATAAATCATAAAAATTACAAATTGCAATAAATGAATAAATGGTTTTAAAATAACTAAATATTTTATTTGTTTACCTGCATGCCATGAGACCTCTAACTGACGTTAGAGAATTGTGAAATGCAAATCAGGGTTATTATCGTTAACAAAACCTGATGGGAATCATTGGTGTAAATCCTCAAACTAGACCGAGTGAAACGGGTCCCTTACCGAAGTCTGTGATCCAGATGGCCACTTTCTCGTAGACGCTGTTGAGAATCATGATGATGATGAAGCTGATGATGGAGGCCGTGATGGACGTGGCCATCTGAGGGGTGACGTACTCTTTGAACGGCTCCAGCTCCTTTCTATTGTTCAGCTCAGAGCGCAGCTTCGAAGAGAAAGTGATAAACATCGCCAGACGATACACGATCACGCCGACCACCGACGCTATGATCAACAGAACCTACAACAAACGATGAGAACATGAATTGACATTCGCAGGCCGTTTTACATGCGTGATGTGAACGCAAGTCATCTCAGAACATGCATTTAGGGCTCTATGAAATCTGTCTTATTTTTTCCCCAATTTCTGTTTCTGTTTTTTTTAATGGTCAAATTAAAGTATAGTAATTAAAAAGTCAAATTAATTAAAACCATGAAACTTATATATTTCAAAAACAATTTATTAAAAGTTTAATGATATTACATTTTTAGGGCCCATTCATTTTTTTTTCTCAAATTCTGTATTTATTTATTTATTTATTTTAGTTTTATTTTTTATTTTGTTTTTTACCAAATTTTCCGTTTTCCGTTTTAATTTGATCTGGGTTCCATTTTAATGGTTTAATTAAATTTTTGTACTCAAAAAGTCTAATGAATTAAAATCATGAAGCTTATACAATTTAACAACAATTTATTAAAGGTTTAACAAAAAATACATTTTAAGGGCCCTATGAAATTTGTATTGTTATTTTCTGTTTTATTTATTTTTTACCAAATTCTGTGTTTTTCATTAAATTTTTTTCTGGATTTCATTTTAATAGTTTAATTCAATTTTAGTAATCCAAAAGAATATCTAATCAGTTTACATCATGAAACTTATACAATTCAACAACAATTTATTAAAAGTTTAACAAAAATTAATTTTTAGGGCCCTATGAAATACGTTTTTTTTTTTCTTCTTCTCAAATTCTGCTTTATTTTTTTATTCCATCTGAATGGTTTAATAACATTTTAATAATCAAAAAACATGTCTAATTAATTGAATTAATAAAACAACTTCATTTATTGCATTTTGTTTTTAACAATAATATGGCCCTATGATTTTTTTTTTCTTTTTTTTTTTTTTCAGAATTTCTGTGTTGTGTATTTTCATTTGTCTGTTAATTAAATTAAGGCATAAAACATTCTATTTATCTTTTAATTAAATGAAAATTAAACTTTTTTTGGCAAACAAAGTGCTGCACAACAGAGGTTTACTTCTAAAATTAAAACATGGATGATAAATTGTGTGATTATCATATGGAAATCATACGGCTCTGTACTGTATTATTACTTTATGTTGACTTTTAGACGCCTTTTTAAATATTTAATTGCATGTATGAAAGAGAAAGCACAATATTACCCAGAATAACACAGTGCCGATGCCACACGACACTCTCATGCACTTGCCACAGGCTGTGTACGGCACCTTCTCTGTTTCCTGAACAAAACAAACACAATAGCTCTTTGTTAATGTCACAAACCTAAAAACAATGAGTTCATCTGAATAAAGCCACTGCATGTAGTGAAACTCATACCTGTGTAACAGGGTTCACTCTCTCATAGATGCATTTGGCCTCGTATTCGGGTCGAGGCTGTTCCTCCTGCTGAAGAAACTCCACCGTGTCCCAGTCGTGCTCCAGTTCGGCCTGATAGCGCTTCCAGAACTCCAGAAACAGAGTCACTGCCAAACACGAAACACGTTGCATGCAAAACTCAAGATTTATGCAATGCATATAAATACTGCTTTAAAAAACTACAGTAATTACAGGAAGGTCCCATTAGTTAATGCATTTGTTACAGTATTTATTCATTGTTATTAAAGTTATTAATAAAAATACAACTGTTCATTGTTAGTTCATGTTAGCTCAAGTCCATTAAATAATATTAACAGATACAAATTTTGATTTTAAAAAGGCATTAATAAATTTCTATTCGAAATGTTGTCTTTACAACTAAATGAAATAAGTTTAAATTGAAGTGCTAAAATTACTAACTGGAAATAAATGGAAAATTAAAAGTGAACTAAAATGGAAATAGAAATCAATTAAACCTAAACAGTAATAAAAAAAAAAAACACTAGTTAAACTAAAAATAAGAAAAAAATAAAAGCTGATTCAAAATAGTAATAAAAACTATGAAACCATATAAATGATAAAAATGAAAAATTGCAATAAATAAATGGTTTAAAATAAAAAATCTAAGTAAAATCATTTAAGCATTTTATTTATTTAAATGCATGTCATTTCACCATTAACTGATGTTAAAATTAACATTAACTAAGATTAAACACTTAACTTTTCATTATTGGGTCATGTGTTATTGTGGTGTCACTGAGATACTATTATACATTTTAACTATATTTTGAATCAGATTTTATTTTTATATGTTCCATTTTAATTTTAAAGTTTTTGTAATTTTGATGTGTTACTGTAGTATCACTGAGATACTATTATAGTTTATTAATAATATTTTGAGTCAGTTTTTATTTTCCATTTGTATTTAAATTTTAGTTCAAGTTTTAGTAATTTTGTTCTGTTTTGTCATTTTTGTAGTTTTTAAATATATGATTATATAGTTTTATTAATTTTATTTCAGTTTCAGTTTTAGTTAGCTATAATAACCCTGTTATTTCGTGTTAAGTAATGATAACAAACTGTGCCTTATTGTAAAGCATAACTAATGAAACATACAGCATACAAAAAACAGCAAGAGCTCTGTCGAAAAGGTGAGCTTCAAACATTGCATTGAATTGCATAAATGCTGCATTAACAAACATGACTAATCACGCTGCATGCTGGTCTTGGCCAGAATAAGCTGCAATGTGGAGCTGGATTTTTGCCAGCAGACAAAGGTTTAGCAAAACAACACTGGTATGAGTGCATGGGATCATGTGACCAGCGTATGACATCACTCACCCCAAACAGACATGAAGATGGCAAACACTAACGTCCCATAGTTATCAAATATACACAGTCTCTGTGGAGGAAAACCAACACAGAAACACATTCTCAGCTTCAGAGCGTTTCACAAACAAAACAAACATCAGTTAAATCCTAGATCAGACACCAAATCCCACAATCCTCCAGAGGAGACGCTGTGGGTCTGTGTGTGTTTGACTCACTTTAGACGACTCACACGTGGTGTTCAGCCTCCAGTACGGACAGATTTCATCACACTGCGGACACATGACGATTTCTCCACCAATCCGAGGGTCACACACCTCTTTGCTGCCCAAACAAACAGTCAGAATCAGTCAAAGTCAAACGCATATAAGCGCTGTACAAGTAGGGCGGGAGCATTTGGGGAAAATCTTGATTAAAAACTGCAATAAAAATTCAGGTTTGATGTGTTCATTTATAGGGTTGCACAATTTGCAATAAATATGTTTGTATGACCCAATTTATACTGTGAATTAATATTATAAATATTGTGTATAAAATATTATTTGTAAAATTGTTGGTTTCTATTACATTAAATTATGTTTTTTTTTCTACTCACAATAGTACTGTATGTGTGTGTGTATATATATATATATATATATATATAATTAACTTAATTTAATATTTTCTATAATTAATTAATTTGTTTTTTGGGGGCTAAAATTTTGTGATTATGAATTTAATAATACAATCTATTTATGTTTATTTTATTTTTAATTCATTTATTAATTAAAACATATTTTATATATATATATATAAAAAAAAAAGTCTGCTGTACCTCCATGTGCTGGTCTCTCTGGTTGTGTATCCGTATATGAAACAACCGAGTCCGACTGCAGCGGCGAGAGTCAACATGACCGTGTAGAAACCCAACCAGGCGAAATACATGCCGATCTTCTCACCGAAATACTTCCTGAAAGCAGAGGCACATATTAACAAGCTCATCTATCGGGAGGGGATCAGAAACAGCATGAATGACACACAAACACACCTGATCAGGTCCAGCGGCTGCATCTTGTAGAAGCTCTTGGGATGAGCCCACTCATTATACAGCAGAAATCGCTCATTAGGGCAATCGGGCTCTTTAGATTTCACATTAAACCTGCACTGTTACAGAAATCACAAAAACACCAGCAGAAAGCACATTAATACTCATGCATCACTTCAGTTACTCTACATAAACTACATCCAGTTTAAATGCAGGACAGGGGCCGGACACGCGAAAATCTTAAGAAAGAAGCCAAGAAATTTCTTTAAATAAATTCCAAGAATGATTCTTAGTGCAATTCTGGAATCCTTTTCTTAAGAACACCTTTGTTTTTCCTAAGAATGAAGTGCCAGGATGTGATGTCATCTCATTGTATGTGTGTAGGTGGTTCAAGACTCACTGATCAACTGAATGATGAACATTTCAAAGGCTGTCTTTTTGCGCTGCCTGCATACAGATTATCGTAATAATCATTATAAGCGTGCAAAATTTCACAGAGGGCTTTATTCATACAACATTCACTTGATATATATGTCGCCTCTGGCTACTCACAATAGTACTGTATGTGTGTGTGTATATATATATATATATATATATATAATTAACTTAATTTAATATTTTCTATAATTAATTAATTTGTTTTTTGGGGGCTAAAATTTTGTGATTATGAATTTAATAATACAATCTATTTATGTTTATTTTATTTTTAATTCATTTATTAATTAAAACATATTTTAATTTTTAAATAGTTTTTAATAGTAATAATTACTTTTATTTTTACAGAATAAAAATGACTAAAAAACTAAATAATAAATAACACTATTGTAATATTTCACTTTAAATTAAAAAAAGAAGTACGGACAGTCTTCATCACACTGCGGTAGTACTGTACTGTTAGCTGTATCATTTATTTTAATCTATGATATAGATTACTATTTTCCTAATTAATGCTGTACAGTTGCTTTGACACAATCTGTATTGTTAAAAGCGCTATATAAATAAAGGTGATATATAACATTTTATTCCTTTATATGGGGTGATAAATAAAATCCAAAATCCCCTCTGTAAAAACCTTTTAATATGTCAACAAAATTAAACAAGAAAATTGATCCTGGCTTTATCCAATGTTCAGATTCCTGTTCTGGAAATGTATGCAAATTAGTGCATATTTAATTACATAATGCCTCATTTGCACATGTAAACAGAACATTTCAGAAAAGCTGCAATACAAAACAACTGTCATAATATACTGTGATCAGTGGTAATTAGGGTTATTATAGTCGACAAAAAAAAAAAAAACTAAAACCATAAAAAATGTATATAT
>NW_015551074.1:63777-63931 GCF_001515605.1 Sinocyclocheilus anshuiensis | reverse complement strand
AATCATAATATTATTAATAATTATTATTTTTACTAAATAAAAACGTCTAAATAAAAATGAAATAAATGCAACAATAATATTTTATTTTCAAATAAAAAATAAATATTTAATTACAACAACAACAATAATAATTATAATAATACAACTAAAATTT